>NW_007028837.1:0-3072 GCF_000164805.1 Carlito syrichta | reverse complement strand
GAGGCCGAGTGATTGGATTGCCTGAATCCACGGGTTCGAGACCCGCCTGGGCAGGCAAGACCTCATCTCTACAATAAAGTCAAAAAATTAGCCAGGAGTGGTATTGCGTGCCTGTAATTCCGGCTACTCGGAAGGCTGAGGCGGAAGGATCACCGGAGCCCAGCAGGTCAAGGCTGCGGTGGCTGGGAGCGGCCATTGCACTCCAGTCTGGGTGACGGAGTGAGACTCCAACTCAAAATAAAAAAAAAAAAAGAAGCCATTGCCGTGAAATTGGAAGCCAGACTCAGTGCCCTCGAGGAGACAGTGTTAGTCATTGGAGACCAACTTACAGCATTAAAAACCCGAGTGTCATTAAGATGTCATGCCGAGTTTCAACGGATCTGTGTTACTTCACAGCCATGCAATGACTCCGAATGGAACTAGGACTGGTTAAAATCATGTGCTTGGGATATGGTCTGCCAAGAATATTTCTTTGGATGCTGCCCAACTCCACCAGGATATTGTAGGAATCTCCACCTCTGGGTCCTCTTTGCTGCCTGCTAGTGCTTTGGCTAAAAATATCATGGATAAAATTATGCATTTGGTATCCACTCATAGTTTATGGTCTACTATACATTCTATAATAACACTTGGAATTTTAATCTTGATTTTATTGCTTTGCTTTCCAGTCTGTGTCCGAGCAGGAGGATGGGCCATCCGAGAAGGAGGATGGGCCATCCGAGAACTCAGGATAGAGGTACACAATCGACGCTTAAAAGAAAAAGAAAAGGAGGAGATGAAGGAGACAAGGACATGAGCTGACAAGGACCTTATGTCCCAAACCACACAAGCTTGACAAGGTCCTGGTGTTCCTGGCCTGGCTCCAACAGGAGCTCACCAGTACTTCCTTCTTTGATGTTTGCCCCTGGGAGCATTGGTTTGCTAGAAATCAGTTAGTGTGACCTCCAGTCTGCGTAGTCCAGATGTGGCCTGGCTTCATCATAACTTTATTTATTAGAGTTTTTAGAAAACACAAATGTCAGTGGTTTTACTTTAAATCATTAATAACATGCACATTCGTGCTATGGTAATCTTGCCGAGAAAGTCGAGAGCATTAACCTATTTCCTGCTGTTGCTAGCATTAAGATATTTCCTGTTTATGTAGCATGCTGTGAGAATAAAATGGCTCTCACCTGTTCAGGAGAGAGTCCTCCCAATCCTGCTGTTCTTTGTCTTTCTTTTCTCATTCCCTCCCCCCACCTCAGGACCTGCCCTCCAGAGGCTGGACCTCCACAACCTAGGAGAAGAATAAATTCCATAATGACATGGAAAATATTCCAGAAATGCAAGCTATCTCAAATGTCATAAATGTATTAAGTGCGTGAATGTCTTGCTATATGCAGAAAAGTCTTGAAAAAAATTCAACATATACTGCCATTAAAATCAATCAGTATAATAGGAACACTTGCAACCAGGTGTCACAGAACACAAGGACTATGATGAATGTTAAAGCACTGAGAATTCTTATTAAAATGATAATTCAGACGATGTAACCTGCAATCACCACTATTTCCCTTTAACATTTTTTGAAAATGCCAGTCAAATTTAAGGAATAACAAAATAAGTGGCACAAATATTTGGATTGGCAAGTGAAAAATAATTATTTATAGGCTAGTAAATGATGAGAGAATGAAATTTATATCTGTGTGTGTTAAAATATATGAATATACATACTCATAAGTATATATTTATGAATTGTGCAGATATCTATGTGTGTGTGTGTGTGTGTTTAATGATTACCAAGGATTAGTTGAGTAAATGGCACTTTAAATGTTAAATATGGGAGGTGCTTAGACACTGAGTTCCTAGAAACCTGGGTTCAAGATACAGCTTGGCTACTTATCAATTATGTAATCTGAATATATACTTAACTTCTTTAATCTTGGTTTTGTGATTTGATAAACTAACATAACAATAATATCTACATAATTTAGCCATTTTTAAATTATTACTTATTTTTCAATTCAATATTATCCACATTTTAAAAAACTGAAAAAACAAAAACAAAAACAAACAAACCAAAAAGAACATATTGTGGGATTCCATTTATATAAAGAACCAGAAATTAACGTCTAATGCTAGAAGTCAGAGTAGTGGTCGCCTCTGGAACAGTATTGCCTGGGAAGAGGCCAGGAAACCTGCCAGGGCTGAGATATCTGTTGATTTGTGTAGGGTTACATGGTTGTGTATGAATTTAAATATTCATTACACTGTCTATCCACGATGGTACACTTTACTGCAGATACACATCTTAATGAAAACAAAACTAGAGCGTCTCTGGATTGGGGGGCACCAGGCACAGGTGAAAGTGAGGCTAAGACTAGGCACGTGTGCCCGTGCACTGAACGCTGAGATGCCCTTCTCCCCACCCCATCTCCTCTGAAGAATAAACCAGGTCAAGGTGTCTGCATCAGGTGTTCACCAAGGAGACACGCCGAGGGGATCCCGGGCTGTCAAACTCCATGGTACGTAACAGAGCTGGCAACCAGCTCTTCAGTCCCTCTCTGTTAATACAATCAGTCAAATGAAGGGTTGCCAGACAACCAGGGAAGCCATTAACAGGGATCAAAATGAAAACAAGAGTCACCTGAAGAAAACAGAGCCCATGCAAGAAAAAGACAACCCCAAAAGCAAATGATCATTGATAAGAGGTAAGAAGAGACATTGCATCCATGAGACAGCAATAGAATTTTATGAAAAGGAAAACCCAGAGAACAAAAAGAAAGTTCTTGGGAACTCAGAATACGTTCGTGGAAATAAAACTCTCACTAGAAGTTTTCATCGATAAAGCTGAGAATATTGTCTCCACTGTTGAGCAAAAAAGACAAAGAGAGGAAAACAGAGAGAAATGGAGATCAGTTCAGGAGTTGACATCCAAAAACTAGGAGCTTCAAAAATAAAAATAAAGCAAGCAGGGCTTGGGGACTCCATTTAATCATGTGAAGAATGTTTCTCAGGATGGAAGGACAGGTGTTTCCGGAGGGGCAGTTTCTGAGGGTGTCCAGATGTCTAGTAGATGTAGTAGGTGACAGA
>NW_007028836.1:0-1233 GCF_000164805.1 Carlito syrichta | reverse complement strand
CAGCAGGCTAGTTAGTTGTCACCTTGTTAAATTGTTGGCTAGTCAGCTCGCTAGCTAGTTAAAAAGCTAGTTAAGTCAGATGTCTCGACAGGTGGTTAACTAGTTATTTCAGTATGATAAGTCAGCTGGTTCGCTTGTTAGCTAATTAAGTCAGCTATTTCTGTAAGCTAGCTAGTTGAGTCAGGTAGTTAATTTGACTAGTTAGCTAGATAGCTATCTAGGTAGCAGGCTAGTTATTTCAGCTTGTAAAATCAGTTGGCTATCTAAGTATCTAGCTAGTTAAGTCAGCTGACTAGCTTGTTAAGTCAGCTAGTTTATTCAGCTCGTTAGCCAGCTGCCTAGCTGGGTAGCTAAAGAGTTTATTCAGCTGGCTAGCCAGCTGACTGGCTAGTTGAGTCACCTAGTTAAGTCAGCTTGTTAGCCAGATGGTTAGCTAGGTAGTTAGGTAAAGTCAGCTGGCAAGCCAGAGGGAACCATAGGTAACTAGCTAGTTAAGTCAGCTTCTAGCCACCTGGCTAGCTAGTGATGTCAGCTAGTTAATTCAGTTGGCTAGCCAGTTGGCTAAGGAGTTAAGTCAACTAGTTGAGTCATCTGGCTAGCCAACTGGCTAGTTGATTAATTCGTCTTTTTAATTCAAGTAAGTAAACATGTGGCTAGCTAGGTAGCTAGCGTGTTAAGTCAGCTGGCTAGCCAGCTGCCTAGCTGGTTAAGTCAGCTAGTTAAGTCAGTTGGCTAGCCAACTGTGTAGGTAGCTAGCTAGCTAATTAAATCAGCTGGCTAGCCTGCTGGCTAGCTTGTAAAGTCAGCAAGTTAAGTGAGCTGGTTATTTATTTGGCTAGCTAGGTGGCTGGCTTGTTAAGTCAGCTGGCTAGCCGGATGACTATCTAGTTACATCAGCTAATTAGTCAACTGGTTAACCAACTGGTTAACTTGGTGTCTGACAAGTTATGCCAGCTTGTTAGCAGGCTGCTCAGGTAAGTGGCCAGCTTGTTAAGCCGGCTGGCTCACTGACTGACCAACAGGGTGACTGGCTAGTTAACCTGGCTGGATATTCGACTGCCAGGCATATGGCTGGCAATTTAAGCTGGCTTGCTAGCCAGTTGGTCAGCCCCCTAGGTAGCTAGCCAGCTGCCTAGCCAGCTAGTTAGTCAGGTAACTAGCTAGTTAAGCCAACTAGCCAGCCAACTATCTAGTCAGCTAGTTATGTCAGCTAGCTAGCCAGCTAGCTAGTTA
>NW_007028835.1:0-708 GCF_000164805.1 Carlito syrichta | reverse complement strand
ATTTTTTAATCTCATTTTATTGAAGAATGATTGGCATACAAAAAGCTATACTTATTGACTGTATACAATTTGATGAGTTTGGAGATATGTGTTCATCCATGGAACCAGCATCACAATTTATGCTAAGAACTTATCCAACAATTCCAAAAGTTTCCTTTCACCTTTTTAATTAGCTATTATTGTTATGATGAGGATGACATGTTGAGAACACTCAACATAAAATCTACCTTCTTAGCTCATTTGTAAGTCGTATACAATGCAGTACAGCTAAATGCAGGCACCTGTGCTACACAGTAGATCTGTAGGATTTATGTATCTTGCATTCCTGAAACTTCCTACCCTCTGACTAATTCTTCCCCATTTCCTCCTCTCCCTAGACCCGGGCAACCACCATCCTACCCTCTGCATCTATAGTTTGACTATTTTAGATTAATTATATAAGTGATATAATGAGTATTTGTCCTACACCTGCTTATTTCCCTTAGCATAATGTCCTCAAGTTAGATTCATCTATGCTGTTGCAAATAGCAGAATTTTCTTCCTTTTTTGGAACCTGAATAATATTCCCTTGTATGGATATACCACAGTTTCTTTATCTATTCATTCATTCATGGACATTTAGGTTGCTTCTATGTCTAGGCTATTGTGAACAATGTTGCAATGAGCATGAGTTTTACAGTTTCAGAATTTACATTTGAATTTTGAGTT
>NW_007028834.1:0-536 GCF_000164805.1 Carlito syrichta | reverse complement strand
GTTAACATCAATAAAATGACCATACTCCTTATAGCAATCAACATATTCAATGAAATTTGTATCAGAATACCAATGTCATTTTTCACAGAAATAGAAAAAAATACACTCCTAAAATTTAGATGGAACCAACGAAGAGCCTGAACAGACAAAGCAATCCTGAGCAATAAAAGCAAGGTTGGAGACATCACAATACCTCATTTCAAAATAAATTAAAAAGCCACAGTAACCAAAACAGCATAGTATTTGTATAAAAGCAGACATAGACCAATGGAGCAAAACAGAGAACCTCAAAATCCACATACATATGGCTAATCAATTTTTTGAGGTTTGGCATATTAATCTTAATTTTTATATAAAGTTGTTTTAGAAGAGGCTTCTTAATTTAGAAGAGGCTTCATATTAATATATTTTTTCCCATAACTGGAATTGACTTTTTTTAATTTTTATTTTAAAGACTGGTACAATTCAGGGTTAGGTATACAAATGGTCATTGTACAGGAAAAGTTTGGGCCTCATTTTGGTCCCCACTTCACCTG
>NW_007028833.1:1674-3585 GCF_000164805.1 Carlito syrichta | reverse complement strand
AATCACAAGGAACAGGATCTAGCTCACTGTAGGCATGGTACAGCAAACAAGAAAGAAGGCAGGGGATGAAAGCAATTAGGGAAAAGGTAACAGCTCCAGGAATGGAAAACTGAAGAAAAATGACCATCTCACAACAGATGGCCCAACCAGTAACACAGAAGGACACATGGAGTCCACAGATAGGAAATTCAACTGGGAAAAACCAAAGATGGCCAACACCAAATCTTGTTAGTCTAGCAATGAAAATCAATTCTTTAGGAATCCAATTAAAATAAAAGTCACACACATAATAGAAAACATACATCAGGTGATCCTCACAGGTATTCAAAGTCACGTTCAGGCTGGGTGCCGTGGATCATACCTGGCATCCCAGCATTCTGGGAGGTTGAGGTGAGAGGATGGCCTGAGTCCAAGGCTTCGAGAACAGCCTGGGCAACTTGATGAGACCTCTACTCTATAATAAGTCAAAAAATTAGCTGGGCATGGTGGTGCACACCTATAGTCTCACCTACTGAGGAGGCTGAGGCAGGAGGATTGCCTGAACGTGACACTGCACTCTAGCCTGGGTGACAGAAGGAGATTCACTCAAACAAAAAAAAAAGTAACATTCAGGGTAAGAAGACTACTGAACAAGATTCCAAGGACCAGGGAGGAAAGCGTGACTTAAAAATATTATACAAAGGTGCTGGGCTCAGTGGCTCAGCCTGTAATTCCAGCGTTTGGGAGGCCAAGGTGAGTGAATTGCCTGAGCCCATCAGTTCGAGACCCACCCAGGCCACTTGGCAAGACCTCATCTCTACAATAAATCAAAAATTAGACGGACGTGGTAGCACATGCCTGTAGTTCCAGCTACTTGGAAGGCTGAGGCTGAAGAATCACTGGAACCAGCAGGTCGAGGTTGTGGTGGACATGAGTGTGCTTCAGCACTCCAGTTGAGGCAACGGAGTGAGACTCCAACTCAAAAATATATATATTATACAGAGGAAAAGTACATTAAAGCCCAAAGGAACAAGTCAAAATCCATTCAATCCCCAGTATCCATGGATTCTGGGGGATGGGCCTAAACATTACAATTTGTTTTTTGAATTGGAGTCTCACTTTGTCACCCAGACTGGAGTACAGTGGCCACTCCCGGCCATCGCAGCCTCGACCTGCTGGGTTCCGGCGATCCTTCTGCCTCAGCCTTCCAAGTAGCTGGAATTACAGGTGCGTGCTACCACGCCCAGCTATTTTTTGATTTATTGTAGAGATGAGGTCTCACTGCCCAAGCAGGTCTCAAACCCGTGGGCTCAGGCAATCCACTCACCTCAGCCTCCCAAAGGTGCAGGATTAGAGACTGAGGCCGGCTTAACATTACAATTTTTATTTATTTACTTTTAAAGACAAGGTCTTGCTGTGTTGTCCAGGCAGTGGTGTAATCACGGTTTGCCACAGTCTGAAAACTCTGGGTTCAAGTTATTCTCCCAGCTCAGTCTCCCAACTAATTGGAACTACAGGCACTACCATACCTGGCTAATTTTAAACAAAAAAAAAATAGAGACAGAGTCTCACTAAGTTGCCAAGGCTGGTCTTGAACTCCTGGGCTCAAGCAATCCCTCTGCCTCAGCCTCCCGAGTAGTTCAGATCACAGGTATAAGCCACCGCACTAAGTTAATTTTGATTTTTTTTTGGAGATGAGTTCTCACTATGCTGCTCCAGCTGGTCTTGAACACCTGGCCTCATGCAATCCTCCTGCTCAGGCCTCACACAGTACTGGGATGACAAGCATGGGCCACTATGCCCCCTGAGCTGGCATGTAGTAGGTGCTCAATGTTTGTGATCAAGGTAGAAACAGATGTGAGGCCAGCAGGGAGCTAGGACTGGCAGGAATCCCGGTGGGGAGGAGGAGACAGAAGTCTGGAGCAAAGAGGG
>NW_007028833.1:0-1654 GCF_000164805.1 Carlito syrichta | reverse complement strand
TTAATTTTGATTTTTTTTTTGAGATGAGTTCTCACTATGCTGCTCCAGCTGGTCTCGAACACCTGACTCATGCAATCCTCCTGCCCAGGCCTCGCACAGGACTGGGATGACAAGCATGAGCCACCATGCCCCTGAGCTGGCATGTAGTAGGTGCTCAATGTTTGTGATCAAGGTAGAAACAGATGTGAGGCCAGCAGGGAGCTAGGACTGGCAGGAATCCCGGTGGGGAGGAGGAGACAGAAGTCTGGAGCAAAGAGGGTGCACAATGTGGGGACCGTGGGGACGGGTCCAGAGTGGACCACAGCAGCCCTCTGGCATTCAAGCCGCAGGTGACATTGCCCAGATGTGACCACAGAGCAGAAGACGGGGTGGGTTGCCGGTCGTGGGGCTCACCATCTGCTGCAGGTCCTGGATGATGACGTGGATGACCAGCATGTTGCCCTGGCTCTCCTCCATCCTGGCACCACCTGATTCTCCTCGGTGGCTCAGATCATGTTGTAGATGGTCTCTTCTTTGGAGCTGTCCAACTCTGACCCCACAGAATAATCAGAGAAGTTCTGGGCCATCTCGTTCTTGCTGGATGTTGGGCTGCGTGGCATGACTGCCTGTGTCTGCGGGTGGCAGGAAGACAAAGGGAAGAAGTGAAAAATGACAAAGGGATGAGTGAAAATGACAGAAGACCCAGGGGAAGGAGGCAGACGGTTACTGGCACAAACAGGCTCAGTCCCACAGGATGTGTTTGTGATGTGACCACCAGCCGATGGCCCCATGTCTGTCTGCATATGCTCAGAACCCTGGAGGTGAGTTGCCACTGTCCACTCCTCCCCAGGGCAGAAGCAGAGAGAGTGGCGGCAGCTGGGACAGGGAGACCCTTTTCACTCTGGCTCTGGCACCATGAAACCCTGGCACAAAAAAGGCACTCGAACTAACTAGGGATGACCACGGTCTACACAGATCAGATGAAGGACTGCAAGGGTGTTTGAAGCCTCCCCGGATAAGAAGAAAAAGCTGTCTTTTGTTTTTCTTTGAGGACGGAGCCCCAGGAGAGACAGGAAGGCAGGCGTAGGGTCAGTACGGTGGTGAGTTCATGCTGTCACATAGCCATGTGCTTCAAATACAGAGCAGTGACAGGCACTGTATAAAAACAGAACCCAAAGGCAGTGCCAGGCTCAGAACACGAAAGATCTCCAGAGCTGGGAGTGGAGGGGAACCCACAGTCATGAGCCAACTGAGATGAGGAGGCCCAGGGGCCCCCGAGAAGCAGAGGTAGCTAGAAGGCCACTTCTTCTAAGTCAAGTGCAAAGAAAGTCACCCAGGAAAGACCCAGCTCATGTTTCCAATGGCCACCTGAGACCAGGGATTTGAGTGGACTGCAAGAGGGACACAGAACGAACTCTGGGAGCAGGCCACCCTTGTGTGGTGACTGCATCTGTGATACCCTCCAACTCTGTGGGGGTAGGGGTGCATAAAGGATTGGCTAGAAGTTGGCACAAATGCCAGGGACCTGGTGGACGGCGTGCCCTGCTGAGTCAGCAATTCCACTTCTGCATGAATTCTGTAATTCAGGATAAGGCCATGTGAGCATGGAAAGGTGTACAAGGGTGTCCCCTGTACAACTTACAATGCTGTACTAAGCAAATGAGGATGTACAGCC
>NW_007028832.1:0-541 GCF_000164805.1 Carlito syrichta | reverse complement strand
TTCATGATAAAAACCCTCAACAAACTGGACACTGAAGGAATATATCTCAAACAAAGAGAACCATATATGGCAAACCAATAGCCAATATTATATTTAACCAGAAAAAGCTGAAAACATTCCCCCACAGAACAGGAACAAACAGAAGTGTCCACTCTCACTCTCTTTTTCAACATTGTACTGGAAGTCCTAGCAAAAGCAATCCAGCAAGAGAAAGATATATGAGGTATCCACATTGGCAAGGAGGAACTCAAACTATTCCTGTTATAGATGACATGATTGTACACCTAGAAAATGCTAAACACTCCTCCAAGAAGTTTCTAGACATGATAAATGACATCAGTAGTCTCAGGATACAAAATCAGTGTACAACAATCAATAGCATTCCTATACACCAACAATGCTCAAGCCAAGAACCAAATCAAGAGCTCAATCCCACTCACACTAGACACACACACACACACACACACACACACACACACACACACACACACACACACACACACACACAGAAATACTCTCAGCATCTTCCTAACCAGAGAAG
>NW_007028831.1:0-540 GCF_000164805.1 Carlito syrichta | reverse complement strand
TCTATCATTTGAGATCTATCATTTATCTATCTATCTATCTATCTATCTATCTATCTATCTATCTATCTATCAATCATTTGAGACAGGGTCTCACCCTGTCACCCAGGCTGGAGTGCAGTGGTCCTACCATATGTCACTGAAGCCCGGAACTCCTGGGCTCAAGTGATCCTCCTACCTCAGCCTCCCAAGAAGTTGGGACGATAGGCAAGTGCCACTATACCTGGCTTTTGTTTGTTGTTTGTTTGTTTGTTTGTTTTGATAGAGACATGGTCTCACTATGTTGCCCAGACTGGTCTTGAACTCCTGACCTCAAGCGATCTAGCGATCCTCCTGCCTCATTATTCCAATGTACTGGGATTACAGACATGGACCACCATGCCCAGCCAGCCCAGATTATCTTTTAAAATGAAAGTAAGCCCATTCCTCCAATATGATCTATATTTCTCTCCCAATTAAATAACCATTAAAAACATTAAGAGTAAAAAAAAAAACAATAAACAAAACAGAAGGGATGTCACAAACTCTAAGAATTTCATACTA
>NW_007028830.1:0-590 GCF_000164805.1 Carlito syrichta | reverse complement strand
TCTGAGTGACACAGTGAGACTCCAACTCAAAAAAAAGAAACACTGGAGTCCAAGAAGGAAGGAAAGAGTGGGAAGAGGCAAATTTGAAGAGACAATGGTCGAGAATTTTCCAGAACTGATGAAAAGACACCAATTCGTATTCAAAAAGCCCAATGAATGCCTAGCAAAGTGAAAAGAAATTCACACTTAGATATATCATGATATTGCAGAGCACCAACAAGCAAAGAAAAATATTTTAAGAAAAGAAACTTAGAGAATGTTAGTTTCAAAGGAGCCACTGTTGGACTGACTTCTCAACAGCAAAAACAGAACCCAGAAAATAGTGATATCAGCTTTTTCATGTGAAAACTGCCAATACACAGTCCTTTACACAGTTAAGAAAATCAACATAAATTCACAAAGATGAGGAACAGAAGAAAATAGCAACACATTTTTGAAAGCTGGAAAGCAGATGGACAAGTAGAAACTGATACATCTTCAAAAGGCTCAGAAACCAAGAGTATCAAATACTTTTGCAACTGGGTGTGAATGAGTGTTGGCTCAAATAGAGGATTGGTTACAAGCTTTTCAGGAAGCAATATTCCCTAGAT
>NW_007028829.1:0-587 GCF_000164805.1 Carlito syrichta | reverse complement strand
TTCCATTCCATTCCATTCCTCTCCATTCAATTCCATTCTATTGCTCTCCATTCCACACCTTTCATTTCCTATCAATTCCCCTGCTCTGCTTTCCATTCCACTCCTCCCCATTCCATTCCATTCTACCCCATTCCATACCATTCCTCTCCCTTCCTTTCCATTCCTTTCCATTCCATTCAATTCCATTTCTCTCCATTCCATTCCTTTCCTCTCCACTCCAATCCTTTCCTCTCCATTCCACTCCACTTCATTCCTTTCCATTCCATTACTCTCTATTCCATTTCATTCCTCTCCATTCCATTCACCTCCATTCCATTCCACTCCATTCCTTTCCATTCAAAATTTCTCCATTTCTTTCCTTTCCCTTCCTTTCCATTCCATTCCATTCCATTCCATTCCTCTTCATTCCATTCCACTCCATTTTTTCCTCTCTATTCCATTCCTCTCCATTTCATTCCATTCCTCTCTATTCCCTTCTATTCCATTCCACTCCGTTAAATTCCATTTAATTCTTCTCCATTCCATTCTATTCCACCCGCTTCCAATCCATTCCACTCCATTCCATTCCAATCCTCTCTACTTTATTC
>NW_007028828.1:0-576 GCF_000164805.1 Carlito syrichta | reverse complement strand
CAGCTGACTTAATTGCCTAGCTACGTAGCTAGCCATCAGGCTAAACAGCTGACTCAACTAAATGACTTAAAGAAGAAGCCAGCTGTCTAGCCAGCATACTTAACTAGCTAACTACCTAGAAAGACAGCTGGATAGCCAGGTGACTTAACTAACTGACATAAGTAGAAACAAGATTGCTAACCAGCTGACTTAAGTAGCTACATGCATACATAGCCCACTGACTTACCAGCGGACTTAACTACCTAACCACATAGCTAACCTGATGTCCAGTGGGCTGACTAACAAAGTGACTTAACTAGTTAGCCAGCTACCTAAATAGCTGACTTAGCTAGCTAGCTACCTACCTAGTCAGCTGACTTAACTAGATGCTTTAACTAGCTAGCTCCTCAGTAGGTATCATATAGCTAGCTGAATTGACTAGCTGGCTAGCTGAGATCTAGCTGAATTAACTCGCTAGCTACCTAGATATCCAGCTGAATGATCTAGTTGAAATAACTAGCGAGCCACCTGTCTATGCATCTGATGTAACTAGCTTTTAAATAGCTAGCCAGCTTGCTAGACAACTGACTTAATGAG
>NW_007028827.1:0-629 GCF_000164805.1 Carlito syrichta | reverse complement strand
TCAGCACTCAGCCTGGAGGAGGGCAAGGTTAACTAGAGTTTACCTCTGTGAGCAGCTAACTGGCTCAGAAAGGGGAGAGGCAAGGTATCCAGGGTAGACACTGACTACAGGGAGAGCCTCAACCCTCTGCCCTGGAGTAAACTGGCTTCATTCCCAGTGTCCCCCACCCTGAGAAGATGGGCACTGGAAGCTGTAATTTGGGTTGGGGAGGAAAAACCATCTGTATCCCCAGTGGGGTCTCCTCAGCTCCATTGGGGAGGACCACATACACCTCTGGAGATAGACTCTGCCAGAGTTAGGCAGAAGTACAGCCAGAGCTTTCAATCTAGGGACTTGCCCCACAGACAGAGGCTTCCAGCTCACAAGGGGCTCCATCTTCCACTCCCAGAGCTCATCCTCTCCTGCTGAGGAACATATAGTCTTCATAGTTCCTGTTAGGAGTTAGCATCAGGGAATTGTTACCTTCATTTTGCAGATAGACGACTGAGACCTAGAGAAGAAAAGTGGTACTACCTAAGATCACCCAGCAAGTCAGTGGCCAAACAATTATGGTGGGTAGGGAAGATCTGAAGATCTGTGAGCTGTGCTTCTTACTGGGGTGCCAGTGTGGTGGGGAGCACTTCCTGGGG
>NW_007028826.1:0-9377 GCF_000164805.1 Carlito syrichta | reverse complement strand
ACTATCTAGTTGACCAGCTAGCTAGCTGACTAGCAAGATGAATAGCTATCTAATTTAACTGGTAGCTGAATAGTTAGCTGACTTGCTAGCTGACTTAACTAGCCAGGTGAGTAGCCACCTGACTTAACTAGCTAACTTAACCAGATAGCCAACTTGCTAGACAGCTGACTAAATGAGCGAGCTACCTAGCTAGCCAGTTGGCTAGCCACTTGTATTAATTGACTGACTTAACCAGCTAGCCAGCTGTTTAGCCAGCTGACTCAACCAGCTGACTTAATAATTAGCCAGCTGGCTAGCCAGCTGACATAACTAGCTAACAACACTAGCTAAACTTGTGGCTAGCAAGCTGACTTAACTAGCTAGCTACCAAGCTAGACAGCTGGGAAGCATGCTGAGTTAACTAACTGACTTAAACAGCTAGCCAGCTGGCTAGTCAAATGACTTAAATGGTTCACTAACTAGCTAGCCAGCTGGCAAGCCAGATGATTTAAATATCTGACATAATAGCTGTCCTGCTTGCTAGTCAGCTGAATTAATTAGCTTGCTATATAGCTAGCCAGCTGGATAGACAGCTGACCTAACTAGATGTTTTAACTTGATAGCCAGAGGTCTAGCCAGCTGACTTCAGAAGCAAACTACCTAGCTAGCCAGCTGGCTAGCCAGCTAACTTAACTGTGTTACTTAACTAGCTAGCCAGCTAGCTGGACAGCTGAAATAACTAGCTACCTACCTAGCTAGCCAGCTGTATAGCCAGCTGACTTAACTATGTTTCTTAACTAGCTAGCCAGCTAGCTGGTCAGCTGACATAACTAGCTAGCTACCTAGCTAGCCAGCTGTATAGCCAGCTGACTTAACCAGGTTACTTAACTAGATGGCCAGCTGGCTGGACAGCTTACTTAACTTGCTAGCTACCTAGTTAACCAGTTTTAGCCAGCTGACTTTATGTTACTTAACTAACTAGCTAACTGGCTAACAGGCTTACATGACTGCTTAGTTACCTAGCTAGCCAGCTGGATAGCCAGCTGACTTAACAAGTTAACTACCTACATACCCTGCTGACTTGCCAGCTGACTTAACTACATAGCTACCTAGCTAACCAGCTGGCTAGTGAGTTGGCTTAAATAGGTTACTTAACTAGGTAGCTAAGTGGCTTGCCAGCTGACTTAACTAGCTAGCTACCCAGCTAGGCAACTGGTTAGACAGCTGACTTAACTCATTGACTTAACTAGCTAGTAAGCTGACTTGACTAGCTGACTTAACCAGCTAGCTACCAATCTAGCCAGCTGGTTAACTAGATGCCTTAACTAGCAAGCTACCTAGGTAGCTATATAGCTAGCCAGCTGACTTTACTAGCTGACTTAACTAGCTAGCTAGCTGAAATAACTGGCTGACTTATATAGCTAGCTTCCTAGATAGCCAGCTGACTGACCTGCCTGCTAACCAGCCGACATAACTTGCCAACCAGCTAGCTAGCCAAGGGCTAACCAGCTAACTTAACTATCTTACTTAACTAGATAGCCATCTCACTAGCCAGCTGGCTTAACTAGCTATTCACCTAGCTAGCCAGCTTTCTAGCCAGCTCACTTAACTTGTTGACTTAACTAGCTAGCCAGCAGGCTAGCCAATTAACTGAATTAGATAGCTCCCTACCTAGCCATTTGACTAGCCAGCTGTCTTAACTAGCTGACTTAACCAGCTAACCAACTGGCTAGCCATCTGACTTAACTAGCTAGCTACCTAGCTAATCAGTTGCCTAGCCACTTGAATTAACAAGCTGACTTAACCAGCTAGCCAGCTGGCTATATTGCGGACTCAACTAGCTGACTTAACTAATTAGCCATCTTTCTAGCAAGCTGACTTAATTAGTTGACATCACTAGGTAGCCAGATGGCTAGCCAGCTGAATTAACTAGCTAACTACCTGGCTAACCAGTTGGCTAGCCACTTGAACTAACTAGCTGACTTAACCAGGTAGCTAGCTGGCTAGCCAGCTGACTCAACCAGCTGACTTGACTAGTTAGCCAGCTGGATAGCCAGCTGACGTAACTTGCTGGAATCACTAGCTAACCAGGTTGCTAGCCAGCTGACTTAACTAGCTAGCTACCTATGTATCCCACTGGGTTTCTGCTGACTAAACTACCTAGATACCCAGCTAACCAGCTGGCTAGCAAGTTGATTTAACGAGGTGACATAGTTAACTAGCCAACTAGATAGCCAGCTGACTTAACTAGATAGCTATCTGGCTAGGGCTGACTTAACTATCTGACATAACTAGCTAGCTACATAGCTAGCCAGCAGACTTTACTATCTGAAATAACTTGCTAGCTACTTAGCTAGCTATCTATCTAGTTGGTCAACTTAATGAGCTGACTTAAGTAGATAGCTAGTTGACATAACTAGTTGACATAAGTAGCTAGCTACCTAGCTAGGCAGCTGATTTACTAACTAGCTGAAATAACAGGCTAGCCAGCTGGCTGGCCATCTGACTTCACTAGTTTTTTATCTAGCTAGCGAGTTGGATTGCCAACTGTCTTAACGAGGTGACTTAACTAGCAAGTCAGCTGGTTAGCCAGCTGACTTAACTAGTTGATTAATGAGATAGGCAGCTATCCAGACAGGTGACTAAACTAACTGGCTTAACTAGTTATCCAGCTGTCTACCAGCTGACTTAACTAGCTCTCTACCTCTCTAGCACCTGAATAGCCAGATGACTTAATAGCTGACTTAATTAGGTAGCCAGTTGGCTAGCCAATTGACCTAACTATGTCACTAGCTAGCTAGACGGCTGGCTAGCCAGCTAACTTACCTGGCTGCCTTAACAAGCTGGCTTGCTTTCTAGCCAGTTGAATTAACTAGCTTGCTACATATCTTGCCAGTTGGCTATCCAGCTGAATTGACTAGGTGACTTATCTAGCTAGCCAGCTGTTAGCCAGCTGTTAGCCAGCTGACTTAAATAGCAAGCTACCTAGCTAGCCAGAGGGCTAGTCAGCTGACTTAACTAGGTGACAACTATTTAGCCAACTGGATACACAACTGACATAACTAGCTATCTACCTAGCTAGCAAACTGGCTAGCCAGCAGACTTATCTACCTGAATTAACTAGCCAGCCAGCTGACTAGCCAGCTGAATTATTTGCCTAGCTACCAAGCTAGCCAGCAGAATAGCCAGCTGACTTAACAAGATGACTTAACGAAGTACCCAGCTGACTAGCCAGCAGACTTAACTAGCTAGCTACTGAGATAGACAGCTTGATAATCAGGTAACCTAACTAGCTGACATAACTAGACACCTGATGGTTAGCCAACTGACTTAACTAGCTATCTACCTGCAAAGCCTGATGGCTTGACAGCTGACTACCTACCTAACTGACTGGAAAGAAATCGGATTTAACTAGGTGACTTAACTATCCAGCCAGCTGGCTAGTCAGCTGATTTAAGTAGTTAGCTGGCTTGCTAGTCAGCAGGCTACCCTGCTGACTTAACAAAGTGACTTAACTAGCAAGCCAGCTGACTTAGCCAGCTGGCTTATCGAGCTAGCTACCATGCTAGCCAGCTGTCTTAACTAGCGGATTTAACTAGCTAGCTTCTTAGCTAGCTATCATATAACTAGCTGACTTAACTAGCTAGCTGGCTTACATATCCAGCTGACCTGAATAGCTAGATTCCTACCTAGCCAGCTGACTTAACTAGCTGAAATAACTAGCAAGCCAACTCGCTACCCATCTGATGTAACTAGCTTTTTAACCAGCTAGCCAGTTTGCTAGACAACTGACTTAACAAGTTGACTTAACTATCCAGTCAGCTGACTAAGCTAGGTGACTTAACTAGGTGGCCACATGGCTAGCCAGCTGACTTAATTGCCTAGCTACCTAGCTAGCCAGCAACCTAGCCAGCTAATTTAACTAGCTGACTTAAGGAAGCAGCCAGCAGTATAGCCAGCATACTTAACTAGCAACCTACATGGCCAGACAGCTGGATAGCCAGTCTGCTTAACTAGCTGACACAACTAAATAGCCTGATTGCTAGGCAGCTGAATTAACTAGCTACCTACCTACATAACCCAATGACTTGTCATCTGACTTAACGAACTACCTTCCTTGCCAACCTGCTGGCCAGCAAGCTGACTTAACTATGTTGCTTATCTAGCCTGCCAGCTGGATAGCCAGCTGCCTTAACTAGCTAGAAACCCTGCTTGGCAGCTGGCTAGCCAGCTTTCTTAACTAACTAACGCAACTACCTAGCCAGTCAACATAACTAGCTGACTTAACTAGCTAGCAAACTAGATAGCCAGCTGACTGAACTAACTGACTTAACTAGCCAACTACCTAGCTAACCAGCTGACATAGCTATCAGCTAGATACATAGCTAGTCAGCTGACTTAAATATTTAGCTAACTAGCTACTTACCTAGATAACAAGCTGACTTAAATAGTTAGCTGCATAGCTAGCTAGCTGACTTAACCAGCTATCTAACTAGTTAGCTTACTCGTTATCTAACATGATAGCTAGCTAACATAATCATCTGACTTAACTCATTAGCTAATGAGCTAGTTAGCTGACTCTACCAGCTGTCTTTACTCATAAGCTAGCTAGCTAGCTATATGACTCATCCAGCTGACTTAACTTGTTACCTAACTAGCTAGCTAGCCTACTCAACCAGCTGAGTCAATCTGTTTGCTAACTAGCTAGTTAGCTGAATCAAACAGCTGACTTAGCCCATTAGTTAACTAGCTAATTACCTGACTCAACCTGCTGACTTAACTTGATATCTAATTAGCTTGCGCTGTCTTTACCTACCTAGCTGACTTAGCTAGTTGACTTAACTACTTAGATAGCTGACTTCACTGGCTGACTAAACTAGTTATCTAGCTGACTTAATTACCTGAATTAAATAGTTAACAAACTATATAACTAGCTGAATACCTAGCTGACTTAAGTAATTAGCTAACTAGTTAGGTAGCAGACATAACACATGACTTAAATACTTAGCTAAATAGTGAGCTAGCTGACTTAGTTAGCTGACTTTACTAGCTAGCTGAATTAGCTAGCTGACATAACTAGTTGGCTAACAAGATAGCTAGCTGACTTAATGAGTTGGTTAATGAGTTAGCTAACTGAACTAGTTGGTAAACGAGTTAATTAGCTGACTTAACTAGTTGGTTAAGGAGTTAGGCGACTTAACTTGTTGATTGACGAATTGGATAACTAGTAAGCTGGTTTAACACATTGGATGACTACTCGGGCGACTTGTTAACTGGCTTAACAAGTTGGCCAAATAGTCGGCTGAATAGTTGGCTTCTTTTTAACTAATTGACTGATGAGTTGTTCCACTCTTTGGCTTGGTAAACTACTTGGCTTGCTGGTGTACTGACCTAACTAGTCGGCTGACTAGTTAGTTGAGCTAAATTGTCGGCTGACAAGTTGGCTGACAGGTCAGCCAATTGGTTAGCTGACTTAACTATTTGGCCAGATAGTATGAAGACCGGTTAGCTGACTTAACTTGTCAGCCATTCAGTGAGCCAACAAGTGAGCTGACTTAACTAGTCAGCCGGCGAGTGAGCAGACTGGTCAGCTTACATAACTAGTTGGCCCGCGAGTGAGTTGCCAGGTCAGCTGACTTAACTAGTCAGCCAGTGAGTGATCCGACTGGTCAACTGACTTACCTGTCGGCCAAGAGTGAGCTGACTGGTCAGCTGACTTTATTGGGCATGCGAGTGATCGACAGGCCAGAAGACTTAACTAGTCGGCTGGCGAGTGAGCTTACCTGTGAGCCGAATTATCCAGTCGACTTGCAAGTGATTTGTCGGGTGACTTTTTTTAACTAGTAGACTGGAGAGTGAGCTGAATTGTGAGCTGACTTAACTACTCAGCTGGCGAGGCAGCCGACTAGTTAGCTAACCTGTTGGCCTGCGAGTGAGCTGACAAGTTAGTTGTCCATTTGGCTGGTGAACGAGCTGACTAGTTTGCTGACCAGTTGACAGGCAAACAATCGAACTAGTTAGATGACCTGATGGAAAGCATGCAAGCCCACTAGTTAGCTGACCAGCTGTCTGAGTTATTGGCTGAATAGTTAGCTGAGTAACTAGCTAATTTGCTAGCTGACTTAACTTGCTAGCTGGCTAGATAACTGACTTAACTCACTGACTAGCTAGTTGGCTGGCTAGCTGGCTAGACAGTTGACTTAACTAGCTTGTTGCCTGGTTGGCTAGACAGCCAGCCAGCTGGCTTCTCTAGCTAGTTACATGGCTGACTAGCTGGTTAGGCAGCCAGCTAGCTAGCTTGTGGGGTGGCCAGCTGGCTAGACAGTCGGCTTAAATAGTCACCTGGCCGACTGCACAGTTGGATAGCCAGCCGGCTTTACTAGTCAGCCATACTGCCAGTCAGCCGCCTAACCAGCTGGCTTAAATAACTAGCAACCTACATAACCAGCCTGCTAAAAAGCCAGCATATATTGCCAGGCACCTGACTAGTCATGCGGCTAACAAGCTGACTTAACTAGCTGACTTAACTAGATAGCCATCTGGCTAGCCAGTTGGATTAACCAGTTATCCACCAAGTTAGCGAGCTGGCTAGTTGGCTCACCTAACTCAGTGACTTAACTTGCTATCCAGCTGAGATTACTAGCTAGCTACCTAGCTAACCAGTTGTCTAACCACTTGAATTAACTAGCTGACTTAACCAGCAAGCCAGCTGGCTAGCCAGCTCACTCAAGTAGCTGACTTAACTAGTTAGCCAGCTGACTAGCCAGCTGACATAACTAGCTTACATCACTAGCGAGACAAGTGGCTAGCCAGTTGACTTAACTAGCTAGATACCTCCATATCTTGCTGGATTGCCAGCTGACTTGACTACCTAGCTTCCTAGCTAACAAGTTGGCTAGCGAGCTGACTTAACTAGGTGACAACTAGCTAGCCAGCTGTCTAGCCAGCTGACTTAATTAGCTAGCTACCCAGCTAGGCAGGTGGCTAGCCTGCTGACATAACTAGCTGACTTAACTAGCTAGCCAACTGATGTAACAAGCTGACTTAACTAGCTAGCTACCTAGCAAACAAGCTGACTTTATATGCTGAAATAACTAGCTAGCTTTCTTGCTAGCTAGTAGCTAACTAGCCAACTTAACTAGCTGAATTAACTAGCTAAATATCTGACATAATTAGCTGACTTAACTAGCTGGCTACCTAGATAGCCAGTTGACTTTACCAGATGAAATAACTAGCCAGACAGCTGCCTAGTCATCTGAATTAACTAGCTTTCATACTAGCTAGCGAGCTGTCTAGACAACTGACTTAACGAGGTGACTTAACTAGCTAGCCAGCTGGTTAGCCTGCTGGCTTAACTAGTTGATTAATGAGCTAGGAAGTTGGCCAGACAGATGAATAAACTAGCTGACATAATTAGTTATCCAGCTGGCTAGCCAGCTATTTAACTAGCTCTCTACCTCTCTAGGAACCTGGCTAGCCAACTGACTTAACTAGCTGACTTAGTTATCTAGCCAGCTGGCTAGCCAACTGTCTTAACTAGGTCACTAACTAGCTAGTCAGCTGGCTCAGCTGACTTAACTAACTGTTTTAACTAGCTGATCTGCGTTCTAGTCAATTGAATTAACTTGCTTGCTCCACAGCTAGTCAACTGGCTATCCAGCTGTATTAACTAGGTGACTTACCTTGCTAGCAACCTGTCAAGTGAGCTGACTTATCTGGCAAGCTCCCTAGCTAGCCAGCTGGCTAGTCAGCTGACTTAATTTGGTCAATTAACTAGCCAGCTGACTACACAGCTGACATAACTAGCTAGCTACCTAGTTAGCATACTGGCTTGTCAGCTGACTTAACTAGCTGAATTAACTAGTTAGCCAGTTGGTTAGCCAGCTGAATTAATTGACTAGCTACCTAGTTAGCCAGCAGTCTAGCAACCTGACTTAAATAGTTGATTTAACAAAGTAGCCAGCTGGTAATACAGCAGACTTAATTAGGTAGCTACCTAGCTAGACAGGTGAATAGACAACAGACATATCTAGCTGACATAACTAGACACCTGATGGCTAGCCAGCTGACTTATCTAGCTACCTACATACATAGCCCGCTGGCTTGCCAGCTGACTTTACCTAAAAACCTAGCTAACCTGCAGGCCAGCTAGGTGATTTAACTAGGTGACTTAATTAGCTAGCTAGCTGGATAGCCAGCTGACTTAACTAGCTAGTTATCTTGCTAGACACCTGGCTAGCCTGCTGACTTAACCTGATGACTTAACTAGCTAGCAAACTGACTTAACTAGCTGACTTAACTAGCTAGCTACCTAGCTTGCCAGCTGACTTAACTAACAGATTTAACTAGATAGCTTCCTAACTAGCAATCATAAAGCTAGCTGAAATAACTAGCTGACATATCAAGCTATCTAGCTGACATATTTTTCTGACTTAACCAGCTAGCTTCCTAGCTAGCCAGTGGACTTAACTAGCTGAAATAACTAGTGAGCCAGCTGGCTACCCATCTGACGTAACTAGCTTTTTAGCCAGCTAGTCAGCTGTCTAGACAACCTGACTTAAACGAGCTGATTTAAAAACCTAGCCAGCTGGTTAGCCAGCTGACTAAACTAGCTGACTTAACTAGCTGTCCAGCTGGCTAGCCAGCTAACTTAATTGCCTAGCTACTTAGGTAGCAAGCAGACTAGTCAGCTGATTTAACTAGCTGACTTAATTAAGTAGACAGCTGGCTAGCCAGCAGACATAACTAGCTAGTTTCCTGGCTAGGCAGCTGATAGTCAGCTGCCTTAACTAGCTGACATAAGTAGATATTCTGATGGATAGCCAGCTGACTTAACTAGCTACCTACCTACATAATCTGCTGGCTTGCCAGCTGAAATAACTACCTACCTACCTAGCTAACATTCTGGCCAGCGTGCTGACTTAACTAGGCTACTAAACTAGCTAGCCAACTGGGTAGCCAGCTGCCTTAACTAGCTAGCTACCTGGCTAGGCAGCTGGCTAGCCAGCTGTCTTAACTAACTGACTTAACTAGCTAGCCAGCTGATATATCTAGCTGGCTTGACTAGCTAGCTACCTAGCTAGCCAGCTGACTTAACTAGATGAATTTACTAGCTGTCTTAACTAGTTAGCCAGCTGGCTGGCCACCTGACTTAACTAGCTATCAACCTAGTTAGCCAGCTGGGAAGCCAATTGAATTAATTAGCTGACTTAACTGGCTATCCCACTTATTAGCCAACTGACCTAACTAGCTTGTTACCTAGCTATCCAGCTGGCTATCCAACTGACATAACTACTTGACTTATCCAGCTAGCCAGCTGGCTAGCCAGCAAACTCAACTAGATGACTTAACTAGTGAGCCAACTTGCTAGCCAGCTGACTTAACTAGCTCTCTACCTA
>NW_007028825.1:0-695 GCF_000164805.1 Carlito syrichta | reverse complement strand
TGCAATGCAGCTAAAACTGCTTAGAAAGATGTGTCTTTAAATGCTTATACTAGAAAAGAAGAATGTTTGAAAGTCAGTTATCCAAGCAACCGCCTCAAAGCTTTAAAAAAACAGACAATGGGGGGGCACACCTCATCAACAAGGGTACCTGCACAGTGAATATTTGTATACCTAACCCCGAATTGTACCCCACAATTTTAAAATAAATAAATAAATAAAATTAAAAAGCAGACAATGAAACACAAAAGTACAAATAAAATTACTGATCACGCACACAAATAGCAAAGGGAATCAAGAGTCCTCTTTAAGAGGACTGAAAACCCCATGATGAAGGAAGGATGGAGAGAGTTTGGGAGAGGAGTGACCAGTGGTTACCAGAAGAGGAGGGGGCAGGGCCTCAGCTCATGCAACCGAGTACTCAGGGGAAGATTATAGACAAAAATGACTTGTATTTCTATATACTGGCTAAAAAAGAAAGTAAAGTTTTAAGTGAACCATTCACAGTCGCATTTTTTTAAAACATTCATTAATGCCCAGAGATCAGTCTAAAAATAGTGAGCGAAACAGAAGATCTAGATGAGAGTCCTCTGGGGAAGGGGGTCTCTGGGGTCAGAAGGTTCACGGATCAGGGGTTCCCTCCTAGTTGATCACATGCAATCTCAAGCCAAAACCCAGCTTTTGGGGGGAATGGGGAA
>NW_007028824.1:0-895 GCF_000164805.1 Carlito syrichta | reverse complement strand
GCGGTGGCCGGGAGCGGTCACTGCACTCCAGTCTGGGCAACAAAGTGAGACTCCAACTCAGAAAAAACAAAGCAAAACAAAGGTTACATTTTTGCTCCAGTACAATATCATTATTGCTCCCTTGTATTATTGCTCCTTGTATTATCAGGAACACAGCAGAAATTACACGTAATGGAAGTACAGTAGCCCTTAATAAAGCTAACCAAAACTTGCCATACCATAGCTTTAAAATACTAAAAGATCAAACTGATACTCAAGTAACATAACTGCCTTCTGAAACAAAATTCTACAATCTTTTTTTTAAAAACCAATGACATTTTATATTATCAACAATGTAGGCCAGGCATGGTGGCTCAAGGCTATAATCTCAGCAATTTGAGAGGCCAAGGTGAGAGAATTGCCTGAGTCCATGGGCTCGAGGCCAGCCTGGTCAACATGGTGAGACCTTGTCTCTACAATAAATAAATAAATAAATAAATAAATAAATAAATAGCTGTGCATGGTTGCATGCACCTGTAGTTCCGGCTACTTGAAGACTGAGACAGAAGGAGTGCCTGCGCCCAGCAGGTGGAGGCTGCGGTGGCCAGGAGCATGCCACTGCACTCCAGCGTAGGCAACAGAGTAAGACTCCAACTCCAAAAAAAAAAAAACAAAAAAAAAACAGTTTGATATTTATAATGTTCAGTTTCCCATAAAAGTACTAGATATATAAATCATTAGGGAAGTGTAAATTATAATTGCAAGAAAAGTCAGTAAATAAATATAGACACAGAAATGATAAAAATGATGGAATTAGTAGAAATGGCTTATGCTAAGAATGTAAAAGCAAACAGACAAAATGAGCAGAGAAAAAAAATTTTAAAAAGCAAATGAAACTTCAAGAGCTAAAAAACAT
>NW_007028823.1:0-1273 GCF_000164805.1 Carlito syrichta | reverse complement strand
CCCTAGCTAACTACCTGACTCAACCTGCTGACTTATCCCATTTGCTAATTACCTAGCTAGCTGTCTTAACCAGCTGACTAAATTAGAAAGCTGACTTAACTAACTCATTTAGCTAGGTGACATAATTACTTAGCTAGCTGACTTAACTGACTGACTTAACTGGTTAGCTAGCTGACTTAACTACCTGAATTCAATATTTAGCTATTTAACTAGCTGATTTAATAATTGGCTATCTAGTTAGGTAGCAGAAATAAGTAGCTGACTTAAATAGTTAGCTAGTTAGTGAGGTAGCTGACTTAGCTAGCTGACTTAGCTAGCTACCTTGTTAGCTAGCTGACTTAGCTAGTTGGCTAGCGAGGTAGCTAGCTGACTTATTGAGTTGGTTATTGAGTTAGCTAACTGTTTTAACTAGTTGTTAAACAAGTTAACTAGGTGAATTAACGAGTTGGTTAACCAGTTAGCTAGGTGAATTAACATGTTGGCTGCTGAGTCGGCCTAGTACTTAGCTGGTTAAACCCATTTGTTGACTACTCGGCCTACTTGTTACCTGGCTTAACAAGTTGGCTGAGTATTTGGCCGACTAGTTAGCTGCGTTAACTTGTTGACTGAGTTGTTGCCCCACTAGCTAGCTCACTTAACCAGTTGGCTGGCTGGTTTTCTGACCTACTTAGTCAGCTGACTAATTGGCCAACTAGTTAGCTGGCCTAACTATTCGGCTTACTAGTTAGCTGAGCTTGTCAGCTGAAAAATGGGCCAACTAGTCGGCTGGTTAGTTAGCTTAGTTAATGATTTGACAATCGAATTCGCCTACCAATTAGCTGACAACTAGTCGGCGGGCAAGTGAGCCAACTGGCCAACTGAATTAAATAGTCATCTGGTGAATGAGCTCACTGGTCAGCTGCCTTTAGTCAGCTGGCAAGTGAGCTGTCTGGTCAGAAGACTTACCTACTCAGCCGGCGATTGAGCCAACTTAACTACTCGGCCTGCAAGTGAGCTGAAGTGTGAGCTGTCTTAACAAGTAAGCTGGCGAGCGAGCCTACCAGCGAGGTGACTTAATTACATGACTGGCAAGCAAGCCGACTATTTAGCTGTCCTGTTGGCCTGCGAGCAAGCCAACAAGTGAGTTGAGCTGTTGGCTGGGGAGCGAGTCGAATAGTTAGCTGACCTCATGGAAAGCAAGTGAGCACACTATTTAGCTACCCAGCTAGCTGAGTTGGTGGCCAACTAGTTAGCTAAGTAACTAGCTGATTGGCTAGCTGACTTAACTAGCTAG
>NW_007028822.1:0-1356 GCF_000164805.1 Carlito syrichta | reverse complement strand
TGGCTCCTTGGACTTCAACCTGTGTGGCACAAGAGATCTTCCCACCTTGGTTCCCGAGCAATTGGGACTCCAAGGGCCACCATGCTTGACTTGATTTTGGGAACCTCTCACAGAGTCGAGGTCTGGCCACATTGCCTGGGCTTGTCTTTGACCCCTGGGCTCAGGCAGCCTCCCGCCTTGGCGGTAGTGTGTCATGGTGCCGGTCCTGGACATGCACATTATATCTGCGGGGGTGATGCAAAGGAAAGCCCCTGGACGGAGGCCACCGCATCCCATGTAGCCGGGACCATGGGCGACTGCCATGCATGACTCCAGTGTTTGCTTTACGTGGAATGACGAATTGCCACGTGGCACAGGTTGGTCTCGTCATCTCGGGATCCAGCGGTCCCTCTCCTTGGTCTCCCAAAGTCACAGCCCAATTGACTGGCGATCCACCATCTTTTGGGAACTCTTGACCCAAGGCTGGGGCCTCCTTCCCAATTGATCTCTGTCTGTTCATGATGATACCAACTCCATACACAAATGGATGCTCTCCTTTTTTTTTCCTTTTTTTTCTTTGAGTCAGAGTCTTACTCCATATACCAGGCTGGAAGGTGGAGGCTTGCTTCTGGTCACTGCAGACTTGGCATGCTGGGCTACTGCGAGTCTTTCCACATCCTTCAGTGAAGTGGGAATGACAGGTGTGAACCACCACACTTGGCTCATTTGGAATAAATGGTAGAGAAGAGGTCTTGCCAAGTTGCCCATGTGGGTCTTGTCCTGCTGGCACAGTTTGGCTGTGACCTCGACTTCCCAAAACCATGGGATGACGAGGTTGAACCCCCGAGCCCAGCCTTGATCCTTTGTCGAAAATGAACCAGAAAGACCGTTGTGGGGTCTCATGCCTGGAATCCCAGTGTTCTGGGAGGCCAAGGCTGAAGGATGGTTGGAGTCCAGGACCCCAAGTCCCAAATGAGCAGGCAGGGAGACCCCATCTCCGCACCCATCCCAAAAGGTGATCTGGGGATGAGGTACCCATCATTCTGGCCCCTCTGGAGGCTGGGGCAGAAATATCGCCAGAGTTTGCAAATTTGAGGCTGGCAATGTATGACAGTCGTGTCCCTGAGTCCCAGCCTGGGCCACAGAGGCTGTCTCCAAAAACATCAGAATTGTACACAGATTCTCAACTGCGTGTGGTGTGTTCACAGGGCGAATGTATTTAGAATCATGAAAAATGGGGGGGGAAGAAATATCCCTGGGTGAGAGATGTGTTCATGACCTTTCTGGTTGAAAGTTCTCATTGTTGAGTAAGTGGGTTGGCCTGCCAGGGGCACATTTTCTCACCTCAGAGAGGAGAGCTGGCAGGAAACTGGCCAG
>NW_007028821.1:0-567 GCF_000164805.1 Carlito syrichta | reverse complement strand
GGGATGGAAATGATCTCCCGTCTCTCTGTGTGTCCCCTGGGTGTTTCCTTTGTTCACTTACCACATCTCCAGCTACTTTGTCATCTCTTATTTGAACTCCTGTCCCATTTGCTTTGTCCTGTGGGCTTAAAATTTAAAATTTTTCTTTACTGTCATTTTCATAGAGTTTTGGAAGGAAGAGAAGAAAAATATGAAAGGTTAATCTGTTTAACTAGGAGTCACGACTGATTTCATTATTAGAGAAATGTCATTCTTATTTTTGATTCATCGACTTGGGTTATTCACACCCCATTTCACAGACACTGGCCACCTTGGAGGCCAACCTCTAAACTCACAAAAATAGCCATTTAACTGACCAACAAATGACAGGCCTTTACAAGGACAGAGCCTGCCCTAGTTAGCTGTCAGTCCTAAAGGCATTTTCTCTTGCTGTGATTAGGTTCCCTTCTCTTTATCCTCGGTCCAAAACTTCTGTACTTTTCAGATGTTTTCTAGGATGTGGTTAGCTATCCCTTTCCACTTTTGTTTTGCTCAAGTTGGTCGTATGTCAATATCATAGTGTGTGTG
>NW_007028820.1:0-776 GCF_000164805.1 Carlito syrichta | reverse complement strand
TTTGTTCTATTTTGAAACAGAAATCTGTGTGGGAAGCTTTGCTGTCTCTTGTAGTTTTGAGAGTCAAATAAGGTGGAGGATGGGGGAGCTAGAATTCAGAAACTACTTGCAAATCACAATGCTCACTGATTGTGGTATGGGTTCCTTGAGACCCACTTCCACCACCACGCCATATGATGATGCAATGGGTATATGTGTGTATTTCCTGAATCCAAGATATAGTAACTGCAATGAGAATATCAGCAAAAAGTAGAATGAAATAAGATGGACAAAAAATTTTTTTAAAAAGAAAAAAAAAAACCCATGAAACAATGAAAGCAGAAACCAAAGCAAAAAACAATTGGACACACACACACAGACAGAGGCAGAGACACAGACACACACACACACACACACACACACACACACACACACACACACACCAATACCAACTGGAATAACAACACAGAAAAACAAAACAAAAAACAAAAAAACAGGAAAATAAAACACATACTCACACCCAGCACAAAATTAATGTAGAAGAAAAAGAGAAGGAATTGGAGGAAAAAATAGAAATTCAGATTGAACCTTCACACATATATTCACACACATTAACTAAACAAAAGAGAAGAACAAAAGAGCAAAAACAAACCAACAACAAGAAAACTGAAAGATGTTCACTCAATCATTTATATACCCACACAAACAGAAAACAAAAGAAAAAAGAGGCAAGGGGAAAGGGATGCAAATCAAATCCTTACATACACATTCATGCACAAAGGAAAAATATTTTAAAA
>NW_007028819.1:0-573 GCF_000164805.1 Carlito syrichta | reverse complement strand
GAGGCAGGGTGTCTGTGGTCAACGAGGGGCTTGTGTTTTCCAAAAATGGTGGCCCACGTTCTGGCTGAGCAGGTCTTGGAAACATACCCCATCATCAGCACCTCCTCCTCTCCTCTTCCCCTCGGAGTCATACAAAGGCCCAAACCCCAGGCCTGATTACGCTGAGTGAGAAAGCAGAGGTAGAAGATTTTCTACCTCACCAGTACTTCCTTCCGGTCCTTTCTTCCAGGGCCTCTTGGGGAGAGCCGTCCACTCCTTCTTCCTCACCCCCCTGTGCATTCTCCACTCTGTGATTCCCTCAGCCCTCTCCTCTTCCCCCAAAACTAGAGTCAGGGCCAAGGAAGCGTAGCCAAGAGTGCAACTTGGTCTGGTCTCCTGCAAAAAAAAATTCCAGCATCTCCCATTTAACAAAAGCCAAAGTCTGCAAGGAATAGGGGGTGGGGATCAAGTTCTTGGAGCCGGGACTGCAAACACTTCACCTCCAAGAAGAAAAATCACCGGCCACTAAGGGAGCTGCCTCCGAAAAGAAGACTCAGGATCCTGCTCCAGTGACTCCTTTGGGCTACATTCTCT
>NW_007028818.1:0-577 GCF_000164805.1 Carlito syrichta | reverse complement strand
TCCTTTCTCTGTAAGTCTCTGAATCCTCCTCAGACTCTGTTTATTTTCATATTTAGTATACTATAATGATTTGTGACCTTAATGTCTCAAAACACTTCACATATCATACAGAAATGTGCTCTTAAATTCACAGTGCAGTTATTGAAGTCCTAGTCTACATAAAAATTAGAAACCGCAGTTGTAGCTGCAAAGAATTTTTTGTTGAGTATCGAGCAGGATCAGAGTAGAGAGGGATGTGAATTATAAAGAACAAGGCAAAATAGAAGTGATTTTTGTTGAGTACCAATTTGGTAGACATTGTATCATTATGTCATCCAACTCTAGTGAATATCTTTTATCCTAATTTAGAGATGAAGAAACTGAGGCTCATAAAGCTTAAGTAACTTTTTCAAGGTTTTTTTTTAGCATAAAATTTGTAGAGGTAGGATATTAATCCAAGTCTATATGTGTTTTATTATGCCATTATTCTTCTCTCAAAGATCATACAATATAGCTATAGTAGCAATCAGAATAATAAAGAAGGTATACATAAATAAAAAAATAGAAGACAGCATGCGATAAGTTTCAAATGACTGAT
>NW_007028817.1:0-579 GCF_000164805.1 Carlito syrichta | reverse complement strand
AGCGGTGGCAGCTTCTTCCAATGGGTCAGGCTGCTACTCAGCACAGCCAGGCGGGTGCTGTACTGCCTTGCTCGGTCCATGTACTCATGCTGTTCCATGCCCTGGGAGTCTGCAGCAGACACATCGATGATGTTGCTTGGGAAAGGGAGACAGAGATGACACAACAGGTGCTTCCAAGAGGGACAAACAGTACTCGGTGCCAGATGCCAACTCCAGGGCTATCTGACACCAATGACCCTGCCAGCCCACTGGAGCAGGACTGGGCCATGAGGCACCTCTCTGCAGTGACCTTGTCCCATCTCCCATGTCCTGGGCCTGGCGCCCTCTACCCCACCCTTTAATGTGAATGGAGGAGCTCTATCCCAGGCTTGGTCCTGTGACACTCACCTGGCTGTCTTGGCGAGGATGGAGGAGAGCAGGGCCTGCTCATCTGTGCGAGCGGAAGGCAGGCTGTGGTAGTTGGGTTCAGCTCCATTGAGGGCTTTGGTTGGAGGGCTGCTAGGGTCCAGCAGCAGCTTCTGCTCCTCTCGGTCCTGGTCCGAGTCCTCGTTCTCGCTGCTGTAGCAGCACCCCATGGCT
>NW_007028816.1:0-588 GCF_000164805.1 Carlito syrichta | reverse complement strand
ATTTTTGGTTTGCATTTTCTGCAATTGCAACTTTATCTTAGTAATCTGAATTTTTCTCTTGAATTTAGGATTTAATTGTTCTTACCTTTCTAGCTCCCTTAGGTGTGATGTTAGATTGTTTATTTGAGATCCTTCTATTTTCTTGATGTGGTGTGTAATGCTTTAAACTTGCCTCTCAGCACTGTTTTATGGTGTCCCAGAAAATCTGATATGTTGAGTCTTTGTTTTCATTTCTGTCTTGATTTCTGTTTTGACCCAAAAGTCATTCAGAAGCATGTTGTTTAATTTCCATGTATTTGTGTGTTTTGGGGGTTCCTGTTGGTGATGATATTTATTTTTATTCCACTGTAGTCTGAGAAGATGTTTGGTATTATTTCAATTTTTTGAAATTAGTTCATGCTTGATTTATGCCCAGGAATGTGATCAATCTTGGAGTATGCTCCATGTGCTGGTGAGTAGAATGTATTCTCTGTATTTGTTGGGTGAATTTTCCTCTAAATGTCTAATAGAGTTTTGTGTTAAGGTCTTCTGGTCAGTTTTTTGCCTTTATAATCTGTCTAGGGCTGTTAGCAGGGTATTAAAGTCTCT
>NW_007028815.1:0-589 GCF_000164805.1 Carlito syrichta | reverse complement strand
TGATGCTATGGCAATTTCTGGCAAGCCTGCAGAGTGCTAATTTCATCTGTCAGCTGTATCCCTAAATTGGACCCTGTATACACAGGATGGAACAATTGTCCTGTGGAGACTTGAGCAGAGTAAGGGGGGCCACTCTATTCTCTCTCTACAAGGGACTTCCACTTTCCTGCAACACATTACATGGGCCTCAGTGTTCTTTTGTTCAGCATAAGCAAGGTTCTTAAGGCACTCTATCTTATAAGATAGTTTCCACTTCAGAAACTCTGCTCTTCTTAAGAGAGTGATATCACCTACACTGTCCAAATACACACACACACACACATACATACACATATCAAGAAATTTAGCATTGACACAATACTATTGCCTAATATACAGTCCATATTCTGTTTGCCAGTTGCTACATACATACATACATATATGTATACAGACACACACACACATATATATATTAGAGAGGCCAGGCCTTGCTATACTGATTATGTATATATTAGAAAGACCAGGGCTTGCTATGCTGAATATGTATATATTAGAAGCTTGCTATGCTAATTCTTCTAGGCTAAAATTCTAAAGAATCCTTCTTTAGACG
>NW_007028814.1:0-709 GCF_000164805.1 Carlito syrichta | reverse complement strand
TAAGTCAACTGGCTAGCCAGTAGGCTAGCTGGTTAAATCAACTAGTTAAGTCTGCTGTCCAGCCAGTTGTCTAGCTAGGATGCTAGCTAGTTGTCAGCTAGTTAAGACAACTGGCCAGCCAGCTGGCTAGCTTGTTAAGTCAACTCTTAATTAGTTGGCCAGCCAGATGTCTAACTTTTTAAGTCAGCGAGTTAAGTCATCTGGCCAGCCATCTGGTGAACTACGTTGCTAGTTTGTCAAGTCATCTAGATAAGTCAGCTGGCCAGATAGATAGCTAGCTAGTTAAGTCAGCAAGTTAAGTCAGCTGGCTAGGTAGTTAGTTAGTTAAGTCTGATGGCTAGCCATCTGCATATCAGGGAAGCTATCTAGTTAAGTCATCTGGTTAGCCAGCTGGCTAGTTAGTTAAGTCACCTAGTAGAGTCAGTTCGCTGGCCAGCAGGTTAGCTAGGTAATTAAGTAGTTAACTCAGCTGGTAAACCAGCGGGATATGCTGGTATGTAGCCACTTAAGTCAATTGGCTAGCCTTTAGACTATCTAGTTATGTCAGCTAGATAAGTCAACAGGCTAAACAGCTTTCGAGCTAGGTCAATAGCTAGTTAAGTCTGCTGGCTAGACAGCTGACTACATCCTTAAGTCAGCTAGGTAAATCAATAGGCTAGTCTGCTAGATAGCTAGGTAGCTAGACAATTAATTCAGGTGGCTAGACAAC
>NW_007028813.1:0-671 GCF_000164805.1 Carlito syrichta | reverse complement strand
TGCTGGGATTACAGGCTGAGCCACCAAGTGCGGCCTTTTTTTTTTTTTTTAAAAGAGACAAGGTCTCACTATATAGCCCAGGTTGAGCTCAAACTCTGGGCTCAAGCAGTCCTCTTGCCTCAGACTCCTAAGTAGCTGGGACTACAGGCATGTACCACCACCTGACTGCAATTTAAAGATTTACTATATAGCTACAGTAATCAAGACAGTGTGGAACTGGTAAATACACAGACACAAAGAGCAACAGAACAGAATAGAGAACCCAGAAATAAACCCATATAAGTACTACAAACTGATTTTTGACAAAAGAGCAAAGGCAATTCAAAGGTGGAAGGAGAGTCTTCAACAAATGATGCTGCAGCTAGCAGATATTCATAGGCAAAAAAAAAGAACTATAACTTATACAAAAATTAACTCAAAATTGATCATGGATTTTAATGTAAAACATAAAACTATTTTAAAAAGTTTAAGAAAGGAGACAATCTTCCAGATGTAGGGCTAAGAGAAGAGTTCTTAGAAATGACACCAAAAGCTCAATTCAGCCGGGCTCGGTGGCTCAGCCTGTAATCCCGCGCCTTTGGGAGGCTGAGGTGAGTGAATTGCCTGAGCCCGCGGGTTCGAGACCCGCCTGGGCAGCGAGACCTCATCTCTACAATAAATCAAAAAATCAG
>NW_007028812.1:0-628 GCF_000164805.1 Carlito syrichta | reverse complement strand
TCTTTGTGTGACACCATTTATCTTCAAAGCCAGTGATGGAGAATCTCTCAATATTTCAATCTTATCAGGAATATCCCAATCTTATAAAGGAATAACCTGATTTAGTGAGAATCCTTATATTAATGTCACCTGGTTGGAACATTAAATACAACTGTAAAATTCCTTTACAGCAGTATGTAGATTACTGTGTCACTGAATACTTGAGAGGAGTTGTGTGTACACCAGTGGTGGGAATTTTGAGAGCCATCTCAGAATTCTGTCTATCATAAGAGGACTTGCCAGGGCTATGAATTTAGCTTCTTCTGTATTTCACTTTTTCCACAATGCAGTCCTAGAATTGATTTTCAGCATAGTCACCATTTTAGATACAAGAAATGAAGTTCTCTTAAAAACTATCCATAGAGATTGTATGGGGTTGAATGTGAACTTTCCAAAATCCATATCCTCCTGCCACCTCATTATGTGCTCTAATCTAGAAAAAGACTCTTTGACTGTATAATTAGTCAAGATGAGGTCATACTTGAATGAGGGGGATCCTAATTCAGTGACGTGTGTCCTTGTAAGAAGAGAAGCCCGCAGAAGTTAGGAAGAGGCAAGGCAGAATCTTTCCCTGGAATTTCTTGGAGAG
>NW_007028811.1:0-631 GCF_000164805.1 Carlito syrichta | reverse complement strand
CCTCAGCCTCCCAAAGGCGCGGGATTACAGGCTGAGCCACCGAGCCCGGCTACAAGTATTGTTATCTGAATGTTTGTGTCTCCTACCCTTATGAAATTCGTATGCTGAAACCTAATCACCAAGGTAATGGTATTAGAAAATGGGGCCTTTGGAAGGTGATTAGGACATGAGAGTGGAATAGAATCAGCACCCTTAGAACAGAGGTCCTAGAGAGGTAGCTCACCCCTTCCTCCATACAGGACACATCTAGCAGGCATCATCTATGAAACAGAGAGCTGGCCCTCACCAGATATTGAATCTGCCAGCACTTTAATCTTGAACTTCACAGTTCCAGAGCTGTGAAAAATAAATTTCTGCTCTGTTAAGCTACCTAGTTTATAATATTTGTTATAGTAGCCCAAACAGACTAAAACTAATACTTAGGCCTGTAAGTTGTCTTATATTCCTAGTACTGAGATAGAGTTTGTCATATATAACAGGGTGCTCAGAAAACCTGGAATTATCTTTTGGAGAGTGGGTCAGCCCCTTGTAGTATGGTCTTCTCCCTTTAGGTAAGTATTCTAGGAACTCACTGACATCAGTGTACCAGCTAGCATTTTGAGAGGCTACATTTGGCTTTAGTGAATTTTTT
>NW_007028810.1:0-908 GCF_000164805.1 Carlito syrichta | reverse complement strand
TTTTTTTTTTTTTTTTTTTTTTTTGAGTTGGAGTCTAACTCTGCCGCCAAGGCTGGAGTGCAGTGGCACACTCACAGCAACCGCAGCTTCAACCTGCTGGGCTTCAGCGACCCTTTCACCTCGCTCTTTCGAGTAGCTGGAACTACAGGTGCGCTACCACGCCGAGCTAAATTTTGATTTATTGTAGAGACCAGGTCCTGCCAAGTTGCCTGGGCTGGCCTCGAACCTGCCGGCTCAGGCCATCCACTCACCTCAGCCTTCCCAAGTGCTGGGATTACAGGTTGAACCACCTAGGCCTGCACCCACATTTTATTAGGCATACGAAGTTTGGCCTTCACAATAGTGGAAGGAATGTTAACTTTGTCCTGCTACCAAACAGGTGTCAAAGCTGTTACTATGTTGCCTCTGGCCATTTGGTAAGCCCTGACGCGCTAGTGAATTTCTCATAGTCCTCCCAGACCATGATTACAGTGTAAACTATATTGTTGCCTTGACCCTGTAAAAAATCCCCAAGGCAGTAGGTTCTTGCCAGGTCAGAAGATTGGCTGGGTAGGAGGCTGGGTCAGATAGGCAGCACTTGCTCGGGAAGTGTGCATTTACACGGACTGTTTTCATTTGCATTTGCCTGATGTGAAGGGGCGGTGGGGGCTCACGTGGGACGAGTGGAGAATCCATGGAACTCTTCAACGACCAAGGCCCATAGCCTGTTGTGGTAGCAAGGCTGGAAAGAACATGAGACAAGAACCCACCTATCTCCAGCAGAAATCCGGCGAGGCCGAGGTGATCTTGCTCTCAGCCCTAGGTGAGCGCTTGTAGAGGGCACGCCTCTGGAAAGCGAGAAGCGAGCGCACACCCTTCGCTCGCGCAAAGGCCAGGGCTGGAGCGCGGCCGAATGCAAGTCGCGAGCG
>NW_007028809.1:0-1146 GCF_000164805.1 Carlito syrichta | reverse complement strand
ATTACTCTTTTCCCATATTCAGCCTCAAATCACTTCTGTTAGCTAAGCTTGTCTGGATTAGACAGAAAAGGCCTTCACTAGTATGAATGATTTATTATGAACTAGGTTACTGGGAAGAACATAGAACTTGGAGACAGGAGACTAAAGTTCTAACCTGTAGCTATCAGATTTCTAAGTTCTAAAATTATATACAGAAAGAGTAGGTCTCAAAGCAAAAGGTATCAAACTTCCAGACTTTAAATTTTATTATAAGGCTACAATAATCAAAACAGCCTGGTATTGGTACAAGAACAGGCATATTGACCAATGGAACAAGATAGAGATACCAAAAGCAAAACCTCAATTTCTCAACCAGTTCATCTTCAACAAAGCTGCCACCAACAACCACTGGAAAGAGGAGAGCCTTTTCAGTAAATGGTGCTAGGAAAACTGACTGTCCATGTGCAGAAGAATAAAACAGGACCCCACCTGTCACCCTACACAAAATCAACTCCAAATGGCTCAAAGACCTAAAAGTAAAACCTCAAACTGTAAGAATCTTAGAAAATGTAAGAGACACCCTTACAGACATTGGAATAGGCAACCAATTCCTGATCAAAACCGCAATAGCCCATGTCATAAGAGATATGATAGACAAGTGGGTCCTCATCAAATTGAAAAGCTTCTGAAAAGCAAAAGAAACCATTAAGAGGGTGAGGAGGGGCAACCCTCTTTCAGGTTCCTTCCTGCTTGGGAGTATTTTTTGTCTTCTTAATAAACTCCTGCTTTCTTACCCTCAAAATAAATAAACAAATAAACAAACAAACAAATAAATAAATAAATTAAAGAGAGTGGGGAGACAGCTCACAGAATGGGAGAAAATCTTTGCCAGGATCTACAAGGAACACAAATATGCTGAAAAGAAAAAAACAAACAGCCCTGTTAAGAAGTGGGCAAAAGATGTGAATAGAAACTTCTCAAAAGAAGACATATGAGCAGTCCACAGATACATGAAAAAATGCTCAGCCACACAAATTATCAAAGAAATGCAAATCAAAACTATACTGAGACACCACCTAACTCCAGTCAGGATGGGCTTCATTAATTAAAAACAACAGGTGGCCGGGCTCGGTGGCTCAGCCTGTAATCCCGCGCCTTTGGGAGGCT
>NW_007028808.1:0-647 GCF_000164805.1 Carlito syrichta | reverse complement strand
TCCCAAACTTCCTTCCATATTGATTTTGGGGATATAATTGCTCAAGAGTTGTAGGTTTCATTATTCCACCCATATTTCTGTTCCACATAAACACACATACACATAGAATGAGTTAAAATTTATTAACTGTTTCATTGAAAATCAGGAATTTCATGCTTGTTATATGACCTTCAAAATTTCCAATGTAATCAATTTTATCAAAAAGAAAAGTAACATAGATTGTAACGACATTTTTTTGGTGTTCAAAATACTGAACCAGAATTATTATTGTTAGTTTATGCTAAGTGCTAAAATTATTTCTTTCAAAGTCCATTTTTTATATTTTTTTCTTCAAGTATTGAAAGCAAAGTTACTGACATATTGAAATATACATGTGAAACTACCTTTTCTGCATTTTTAAGCACTAGAGAGTACTTTTTTTTCCTCCAACATTTTAGCAATTTTTTCTCTCTAAAACTTTCTCTAATACTGTCTGTAATAGTCCTATGACTCAATTTTAATGTGTTTCCATACTCCAGATTGCAGTTAAGAAGATTATATTGCATCCATTTGACTATACTGAAAGTATTGATACTCTACTGCTTAATGAAATTTAAATCACAATTAATAATGTTATACCTCATGAAGTTGAAATCAGTCTCCCTTGA
>NW_007028807.1:0-654 GCF_000164805.1 Carlito syrichta | reverse complement strand
TTATGACAGACTTATGATTTTTCCAATAACAAGTAAAATAGCCAGATAAAATATAATAAATATCTGTTTAAAAGGCATCAGATTATTACTGAAGCAATGAGGATGACAGGGAATGGTTTTCCAGAAGGTAAGAACCTTGGAGTGTGAGCTGACATTCTGTACCTTGGGACATTTATTGATTGCATACACTACAGGATCTCGTCTTTATATGGCATATTTTGCCCAGGTAACAAATAAACTAGTTTTGAAATTCTCTAGAAGCTGAAGAGAGAAAATTAAGAACTCACAAGACTTCAGAGACAGATTTTATTTTCAGGTCTTGCCAGGGTTGAGAGACCAAGTAAATACCAGATCTCATTTAAAAGATCTGGGAGGCTATGTCAGAGGACTGGGAGAAAACCAGAGATACACATAGACTTACCAAAATGCAACACTGTTTCTGTTTAGCAAATTCTTTGTTGAATTCAGCTTCACTCTACTTGTTTAGCAGAGGAAAAGTTGAATTCTTTAAGGAGAGAGATGGCATTATTTGAAGGCTGATATAAAGTATTTATAAAAAAACTTTCATTACATATTACAATGGAAAAATGGTCAAAGACTGGGAATTAGAAAATGTTATTACCATTTCTTTTCAAAGTGCTGAAGATTCTGGAT
>NW_007028806.1:0-669 GCF_000164805.1 Carlito syrichta | reverse complement strand
TAAAAATAAATATCAACACCAACAAAATTCCCCCAAAACCCACAAAGACATGGACACCAAACAGCATGATGCCAAACGATTACTGGGTCAACACAGAAATCAAAGCAGATACTAAAAGATTCCTGGAAACAAATGAAAATGAAGAAACATCATACCAAAACCTCTGGTATGTGATGAAAGTAGTTCTAAAGGGGAATTTATATCTCTATGAACACACATCAAGAAAATGGAAAGAACACAAGTTAACAGCCTAACAAATCACCTTAGGGAGCTGGAAAGACAAGACCACCCAAACCCTAACTTTAGCAGAAAAATCCAGATCACCAAAGTAAAAACCCAAATATGGGACATTGAAGACAGAAATATCATAGAAAAAAATCAACAAAACAAAAAGCTTGTTCTTTGAAAAACAGGATTGATGGAGTCTTAGCCAGAATGACCAAGGAAAAGAGAAGAAAAACCCAGATATACACAGTCACAAATACAAAATATCAAATCACAGTGGACCCTGAAGAAATTAAAAATTACCAAAGATTACTATGCACACCTATAAAGACACAAGCTTGATAACCTAAATGAAGCAGAGGACTTTCTGACATCACACAACCGCCCAAGGTTGAAACAAGAAGACATTGAGACACTAAATAGACCAATAACAACCCAGAAAAT
>NW_007028805.1:0-734 GCF_000164805.1 Carlito syrichta | reverse complement strand
TTCCCAAGTGACAGTGCTAAGAGGTGCTTGGGTGATGAGGGCTTTTGAAGGGGTCAATGACCCTTTCAGGGGACTGGGTCAGTTTTTGCAGGGATGAGTGAGTTCTCACTCTCTCTTTTTTTTTTAAATTAAATTCATTTTATTATAGAGATGTGAGGCACAAGTAAGTGTTAACTCTACAAGTAGGCTGCATGCCTACTAGGCCTCCAGCAGATCATTACATGTTACCAGGCTAGTGTTCCTATCAGTTCACGGTTTTTGTGGTTTCTGTTTCAGGTAGGTAGATCTCGGCCGTCTCTCCCTGTTTTTGCAGACCTTAGGGGGCTGGTTCGCCTGACAACCTCGTTTCTCTGCGGGACCCGAGAAAAGTCATCGATTTTCACTGGGTCCAGCTTTTTCTTGTTATAAATAGGAGTGAAGATTTTCAAGCTCTTTACATATTGGTGCTAAAACATGCCCTCTCCCTCTCCTGCCTTTTAGGATCAGACGGAAATCTTCAAGAAAGGGAATGTTCATAAGTTCATACAGTCAGAAGTAGTGTGCCAGTCTTCCCTATCTCAGGATATTTGTGTCTGGCTTCTCTTCTGTCATATTTTTCCTCTACTGTGATAACCTCAGGTCTCCTCTTAAAAGTTTCTTTTTTAGAAATATACATAAGGTGTGGCAGGCTTTCGTGATAAAAAATCTCAACATTCACAAAATGTTGGCATTTATATGGAAAGTGCAAATCTTAT
>NW_007028804.1:0-1033 GCF_000164805.1 Carlito syrichta | reverse complement strand
GACCAATAGGTAACCGACAGGTCGTTTTAAATTTCTATAAAACCTGCCACACCCCTGCCTCCACGCTGCAGCCTGATTCTCAGGTTCTGTAGCCACCATGCTCGTCCCATTAAATCTCTTGGCCTTAACAGGTATTGAGTCTCACTGCGTGCCACTGTCTTTCAGGTATGTTAAATCTATTCAGGAGGATTTTTACCTAGTCAGGAAGATTTGCATGCAACAAACAGTATTATGTTGAAATTGAAGAAACACAAGAGTTGACTAGATAAAGAAAGAAGATAGATGCTTGTCGCACTAAAGGAAAAAATATCGCATGGTAAGAAACAGCAAGATAAAGAAAAGGAATATATAAAAATGACCATGTGGCCGAGAACAAACATGGAGGAAGAGTGTGGTGCAAAATAAACTAGAGAAGTACAAGATCTGAAAGTTAAGTTTGCTAACTTGCCACCATGCACTTACATTGGCAGCACTACACAAACAACTTGGCAAGGTTTTATAATCTTGTTATATTATAGTCTCACAGTTGTGCTCATGTCAACATGTGGTGGCGTCTTACTAAGTGGGGTTCATTATTTTTTGCATGTTTTTGTGTGTCATTGTGAGAATGTTGGAGCTTGAATTAGAGCAATAAACAAGCATTAAATTTGTTTTTAAACTTGGCAAAAGTGGAAGTGAAATCAGAGACATGTTAGTCCAAGTTTATGGAGATAATGCCATGAAGAAAACAGCAGTGTACAAATGAACTAAATGTTTTTTGTTTTTTGTTTTTTTTTTAATAATTAATCAGTATTTTTATTATAGTTTTGTGGGGTACAGTTAAGGGTTAGGTGTACAATTACGTTTCATTCAGACACCCTGTTGATAAGAGGTGTTTTCCCAGCCCCAGACAGATATTTGCTACTGTTAATCCCATCCCCCTCCCCCCCATAGTTTCCCAGTACCGTCAGTCATTTTCTTATAGTATTACATTGGATGTTCAAGGTCCATTATATGAGTGAGAATATGTGATATTCTGATCTTTGTTTCTGTG
>NW_007028803.1:14583-15586 GCF_000164805.1 Carlito syrichta | reverse complement strand
TAGGAAGTCAGCTAGCCAGCTAGCAGGTGGCCAGCTGGCCAGACAGCCAGCTTAATTAGACAGCTGCTGGCTGAACTGTCGGATAGCCAACTGGCTTAACTAGCCAGGCACCGTCCTGGTCACCGGCTAGCCAGCCGGCTTAACTAGGTGGTCAGCTACGTGATAAGCGTGCTAACTAGCAGGCTTAACTTGTCAGCCATCTAGCTAGCCAGCCGGATAACTAGCTGACTTAACTAGCAGACTTAATTGCCATCCGGCTAGCCAGCTAGTTTAACTAGCTAGCCACCTAGCTAGCCTGTTGTCTAGCCAGCTCATTTACTCGCTGACTTAACTGGGTAGGCAACTGGCTAGCCAGCTGACTTCACTAGCTGACTTAAGGCAGTTGGCTAGTTGGCTAACAAAATTAGCGAGCTACCAAGCTAGCCAGTTGGTCAGCCACTTGAATTAGTTAGCTGACTTAAGCAGGTAGCAAGTTGTTTAGTCAGTTTACTCAATTAGCGGACATAACAATTTAACCAGCTGGCTAGTGAGCTGACATAACTAGCTGACAACACTAGCTAGCCTGTTGACTAGCCAACTGACTTAACTAGCTAGATACCTAGCTAGCCAGCTGAGAAACCAGATGAATTAACTAGCTGATTTAAATAGTTAGCAAGCTGGCTAGCCAACTGACTGAAGTTCACTACCTAGCTAGCCAGCTGGAAAGTCAGACATCTTAACTAGCTAACTTAAATAGTTGACCTGCTTGTTAGTCAGCTGAATTAATTAGCTTGCTATACAGGTAGCCAGTTGGCTAGACAGTGTCTTAACTAGGTGACTTAACTAGATAGCCAGCTGTCTAGCCAGGTGACTTAAATACTAAGCTACCTAGCTAGACAGCTGGCTAGCCAGTTGACATCACTATGTGACTTAACTAGCTAGCCATCTTGCTGGAGAGGTAACATAACTAGCTAGCTACCTAGTTAGCCAGCTGTATAGCCAGCTGACTTAACTAGGTTACTTA
>NW_007028803.1:11112-13812 GCF_000164805.1 Carlito syrichta | reverse complement strand
TAACTTAACTAACCAGCCAGCTGGTTAGCCAGCTGATTAATCAACTAGTTGATTAACGTGTTATGCAGCTGGCCATTCAGGTGACTAACTAGCTAGCTTAAGTAGTTATCCAGCTGGCTATCCAGCTGTCTTAAGTAGTTCTCTAGCTCTCTAGTCATCTGGAGAGCCAGCTTTCTTAACTAGCTGACTTAATTAGCTAGCCAGCTGGCTTGCGAACTGACTTACCTAGGTCACTACCTAGCTAGTCAGCTGGCTTGCCAACTGATTTAACTAGCTGTTTTAACTAGCTGGCCTGCTTTCTAGCCCGTTGATTTAACTAACTTGCTTCAAACCTAGCCAGCTGGCTATCCAGCTGAATTAACTAGGTGACTTATCTTCCTAGTAACCTGTCTAGCGAGCTGACTTAACAAGTAATATACCTAGCTAGCCTGCTGGCTAGTCAGCTGACTTAACTTGGTCATTTAACTATCTAGCCAGTAGGATAGACAGCTGACATAACTAGCCAGCTATCTAGCTAGTGTGCTGGCATGCCCATTGACAACTAGCTGAATTAACCAGCTAGCCAGCTGACTAGCCAGCTGACTTAAGTGCCTAGCTACCTACCTAGCCTGCAGGCTAGTCAGCTGTCTGAACTAGCTGACTTAATGAAGTAGCCAGCTGGCTAGTCAGCAGACTCATCTAGCTAGCTACCTAGCTAGACAGGTTAATAGCTAACTGACTTATCTAGCTGACATAACTAGACACCTGATGGCTAGCCAGCTGACTTAACTAGTTACCTACCTACATAGCTCACTGGTTTGTCAGCTGATTTAACTATCTAACTACCTAGCTAACCTGCTGGCAAGTGAGTTGACTTAACTAGGTGACTTAACTAGCTAGCTAACATACTATCCAGCTAACTTAAATACCTAGCTATCCTCCTATACAGCTGTCTAACCTGGTGACTTAACTTGCTGATTAAACTAGCTAGCAATCTGACTTAACTAGCTAACTACCTAGCTACCCATCTAACTTAAGTAGCTGATTTAACTAGCTTTCTACCTAGCTAGCTATCTTGTAGCTAGGTGAATTAACTAGCTGACTTAATTAGCTAGTTAGCTGACATACCTAGCTGACTTAAATAGCTAGCTTCCTAGATAGCCAGTCGACTTAACTAGCTGAAATAACTAGCTAGCTAGCTGGTTACCCATCTGATGTAACTAGTTTTTTATCCAGCTGGCTAGACAATTGACATTTTCGAGCTAGTCAGCTGGTTAGCCAGCTGACGAAGCTAGCTGACTAAGCAAGCTGTCTTAACTAGCTGTCCAGCTGGCTATCCAGCTGACTTAATTGTCTAGCTACCTAGGTACCCAGCATCTGTAGCTAGGTAAGTTAACTAACTGACTTAATTAGCTAGCTAGCTGACATATATAGCTGACTTTACTAACTAGCTCCTTAGCTAGCCAGTGAACTTAATTAGCTGAAATACCTAGAGAGCCATCAGGCTATCCATCTGATGTAACTAGGTTTTTATCCAGAGGGCTAGACAACTAACTTAATGAGCTGACTTAATATGCTAGCCAACTGGTTAGCCAGCTGACTAAACTAGCTGTCTTAACTAGCTGTCCAGATGACTAGCCAGCTGACTTAATTGCCTAGCTACCTAGGTAGTCAGCAGCCTAGCCAGCTGATTTAAGTAGCTGAATTAATGATGTAGCCAGCTGGCTAGCCAGCAGATTTAACTAGCTAGCTACCTCACTAGGCAGCTGGATAGCCAACTGACTTAAGTAGCTGACATAACTAGATAGTCTGATGGCTAGCCAGCTGACTTAACTAGCTACCTACCTACATAATGTGCTTGCTTGCCAGCTTATTAACTACCTACCTACCTAGCTAACCTGTTGGACAGCGTGCTGTCCTAACTAAGTTACTTAGCTGGGAAGACACCTGGCTAGCCAACTGACTTAACTAACTGACTTAACTAGCTAGCCAGCTGAATAATCTAGATGACTTAACTAGCTAGCTACCTAGTGAGCCAGTAGACTTAACTAGCTTATTTAACTAGCTAGCTACCTATCTAGACAGCTGCCTGGCCAGCTGATTAACTAGCTGATTCAACCAGCTAGCCAACTGGCTGGTCAGCTGACTTAATTAGCTAGCCAGCTGAATTAACTAGCTGCCTTTAACAGCTAGTCAGCTGCTGACTTAACTAGCTAGCTACTTAGCTAGCCAGCTGGGAATGCAACTGAATTTACTAGATGACTTAAGTAGTTATCCCACTTGCTACACATTTGACTTAACTAGTTTACTACCTAGCTAGCCATATGGCTAGCCATCTGAGTTAACTAGTTGACTTAAACAGCTAACTAGCTCGCTAGCCAGCTGACTCAACTAGATAACTTAACTAGTGAGCCAGCTGGCTAGCCAGCTGAATTAATTAGCTGAATTATTTAGCTAGCCAGCTGGATAGACAACTGAGTTAATGATCTCGCTGTATGGCTAGTCATCTGGCCTTAACTTGACTTAACTAGGTGACTTATATTGCTGGCCTGATTGCTAGTCAGCTGAATTAACTAACTTGCTAAATAGCTAGCAAGCTGGCTAGCCAGCTGACTTAGCTCGGTGACTTAACTAGCTAGCCAGTGGGCTAGACAGCTGAACTAATTATCTAGTTACCTAGCTAGCCAATTGTCAAGCCAGCTGACTTAACTAAGTGTCATA
>NW_007028803.1:0-11092 GCF_000164805.1 Carlito syrichta | reverse complement strand
CAGCTGACTTAACTAGCTACCTACCTACATAATGCGCTTGCTTGCCAGCTGTATTAACTATCTACCTACCTAGCTAACCTGCTGGACAGCGTGCTGTCTTAACTAAGTTACTTAACTAGGAGGCCATCTGGCTAGCCAGCTGCCTTAACTAGCTAGCTACCCTGCTAGGCAGCTGGCTATCCAGCTGACTTAACTAACTGACTTAACTAGCTAGCCAGCTGAATAATCTAGATGATTTAACTAGCTAGCTGCCTAGCGAGCCAGTAGACTTAACTAGCTTACTGAACTAGCTAGCTACCTATCTAGCCAGCTGCCTGGCCAGCTGATTTAACCAGCTAGCCAACTGGCTGGCCAGCTGACTTAATTAGCTATCCAGCTGGATGGCTAGCTGAATTAACTAGCTGCCTTTAACAGCTATTCAGCTGCTGACTTAACTAGCTAGCTACTTAGCTAGTCAGCTGAGAATGCAACTGAGTTAACTGGATGACTTAAGTAGTTATCCCACTTGCTACCCATTTGACTTAACTAGTTTACTACCTAGCTAGCCATATGGCTAACCATCTGAGTTAGCTAGTTGACTTAAACAGCTAACCAGCTCACTAGCCAGATGACTCAACTAGATAACTTAACTAGTGAGCCTGCTGGCTAGCCAGCTGACTTAACTAGCTCTCTACCTAGCTATCTAACTGGCTAGCCAGCTGAATTAACTAGCTGAATTATTTAGCTAGCCAGCTGGATAGACAACTGAGTTAATGATCTCACTGTATTGCTAGTCATCTGGCTAGTCACTTGACTTAACTAGGTGACTTATATTGCTGGCCTGATTGCTAGTCAGCTGAATTAACTAGCTTGCTAAATAGCTAGCAAGCTGGCTAGCCAGCTGACTTAACTCGGTGACTTAACTAGCTAGCCAGTGGGCTAGACAGCTGAACTAATTATCTAGTTACCTAGCTAGCCAATTGTCAAGCCAGCTGACTTAACTAAGTGTCATAACTAGCTAGCCAGCTGGCAAGCAGGCTGATATAACTGCCTAGCTCCCTAACTAGTCAGCTGGATAGCCAGCCAACTTAACTAGCTAGCTACATACATAGCCCACTGGTTTGCCAGCTGACTTAGATATCTAGCCACCTAGCTAACCAGCTGGCTAGTGAGCTGACTTAACTAGGTTGTTTAACTAGCTATCTAACTGACTAGCCAACTGACTTAACTAGCTATCTACCCAGCTAGGCAGCTGGCTAGCCAGGTGACTTAACTCACCATCTTAACAAGCTAGCAACCATACTTAACTAGCTGACTTCAGTAGCTAAGAAACTGACATGACTAGCTGATTTATATAGATAGCTTCCCAGCTAGCCAGCGGACTTAACTAGTGAAATAACTAGCTAGCGTGATGACTAGCCATTTGACTTAACTAACTTTTTACCTAGCTAGCCATCTGGATAGCTAACTGACTTAACGAGCTGTCTTAACTAGCTAGCCAGCTGGTTGCCAGGTGACTTAACTAGCTGACTTAACCAGCAAATCAGCTTGCTAGACAGCTGCCTTAAATAGCTGGCTACCTATCTAGCCACCTGGCTAGCCAGCTGACCTACCTAGCTGATTTAAGCTAGCAAGCTGGATAGCCAGCTCACTTAACTAAATAGCTACATACCTAGGCAGCAGGCAAGGTTGCTGACTTAACTACCTGATTTGAACAGTTAGCCTGCTGGCTTGCAAGCTGACTTATCTAGGTAGCTACCTACCTAGCCAGCTGGCTAGACAGCTAACTTAACTAGCTGACTTAACCAGCTACCCAGTTGGTAAGCCAGGTAACTTGACTCACTGACATCACTAGCTAGCCAGGTAGCTATCTAGCTGACTTCACTAGCTAGCTAGCTACATTGCCAGTTGGCTTGCCAGATCTCTTAACTAGGTGAATTAACCAGCTAGCCAACTGACTAGCCAACTGACTTAACTGGCTCACTACCTAGCTAGCCAGCTGGCTATCCAGCTTACTTAACTAGCTGACTTAACTAACAAATTACCTAGATAGCCAGCTGATATAAATAGTTAGCTATCTAGCTAGCTACCTAGCTAGCCAGATGACTTGAGTAGTTAGCTAACTACCTAGTTACCTAGCTAACAAGCAGACTTAAACAGTTAGCTGCGCTAGCTAGCTGACTTAACCAGATGGCTACGTAGTTAGCTTACTCGTTGTCTAACATGCTAGCTAGCTGACTTAATCATCTGACAACTCATTAGATAATGAGCTAGCTAGCTGACTTAACCAGCTGACTTAACTCATTAGTTAACCATCTATCTGGCTGACTAATCCAGATGACTTAACTGTTTAGCTAACTAGCTAGCTAGCATTCTCAAACAGCTGACCCAACTCGTTTGCTAACTAGCTAGCCTGTTGACTCAACAAGCTGACTTAACATGTTAGTTAACTAACTACCTGACTCAACCTGCTGACTTAACCCGTTAGCTAATTACCTAGCTAGCTCTATTAACCAGCCAACTAAATTAGAAAGCTGATTTAACTAGCTGACTTAGCTAGGTGACTTAACTACTTAGCTAACCGACTTAACTGGCTGACTTAACTAGTTAGCTAGCTTGCTTAACTACCTGAATTAAATAGTTAGCTAAATATTTAGCTGAATACCTAGCTGAGTTAACTCGTTAGCTAACTGGTTAGGTGTGGGGCCCCAGTCCCGTGAGGGTTGTGAGATTTCTTGAAGGAGAGACAGACAGGGGAAGGACAAAGATAATATACTCGGACACCTGCTTCCTGAACAGATGACCATTTAATGTTAGTTAACACAGAGTTTTTATACCATTTGTAAAGGAGCAAGACAAAGAAAATTCCTTCTCATACATATCTTCTAAAAGTTACCATCTACTGGTCTTAGTAGCAAACAAATCAAGATTCCCATAAACAGTCAGACAACAAGTCTTATTCATAAAGCCAACAATGATGCTTTCAGTCTAATGTCCTGAATTACAGTCCTGGAAATGTTTCAAGAAAGTTTCTAAGTGTACATTTCTTCATGTGTCAGGAATTTTCCCCTCTTAGGCTTTTAGGTCCTTCAGAGTCTTGTGATTGCCTCCCTTGTCCAGATGTCCTCATTACTTTTCTCTTATCTTGCAGTGCTTGTTTCTAAAGAGAACTCAAAAGAAGTTTTTAGCAATGTTTCCCAGGCCCCTCAAGGTAGCTGTCTGTTTTAGCTGATCTGTCATAAAAGTGTCTGATTATTATGAGTTCAGTGAAAACCCACTCTATAAATGTTAATTTAAAGTTTTAACTATTAAATTGAGTAAAAACCTTAACATTAATCTTTATCCTAAGTCAGTGAAAACAGTGTTATGTCATCTACATAACTCTTATACAAGTGTTAAAACTTATAATGCATTCATAATAAACTTACTATAAACTTGTGCTTCTAAAAAACCTTATGTCTAAACACTAAACTGCATAATCTTAAATCATCTGGTTTAACTCTTTAGCTAATGAGCTAGCTAGCTGACCGAACCAGCTGACTTAACTCTTTAGCAAACTAACTAGCTAGCTGACACATCCAGCTGACTTAACTCATTCGTTAACTAGCTAGTTAGCCTACTCAAACTAAAGCAAAGCTGAGCCAGCAAAGCTGAGCCAACCAGTTTGCTAACTAGCTAGCTAGCTGACTCAACCATCTCATTTAAACCATTAGTTAGCTAGCTAACAACGTGACAACCTGCTGACATAACCCGTTAGCTCACTAGCTAGCTAGCTGTCTTAACCAGCTGACTAATTTAAAAGGCTGACTTAACTAGTTGACTTAGGTTGCTGACTTAACTATTTAGATAGATGACTTAACTGACTGACTTAACTAGTTAGCTAGCTGACTTAACTACCTAAATTAAATAGTTAGCTAACTATTTCACTAGTTGAATAACTAGCTGATTTAATAATTAGCTAAAAAGTTAGGTAGCAGACTTAAGTAGCTAACTTAAATAGTTACCTATCTAGTGAGCTAGTTGAGCTAGCTAGCTAGTTAGCTAGCTGACTTATGTAGCTGACTTAACTAGTTGGATAACAAGATAGCTGGCTGATTTAACAAGTTGTTTAATGACTTAGGTAACTGTTTAAACTTGTTGGTAAATGAGTTAACTAGCTGTCTTAACTAGTTGGTTAATGGGTTAGCAGGGTGACTTTAATTTTTGGTTGAATAGGAGGACTACTTAGCTGGCTTAACATGTTGGCTGACTACTCGGCCGACTTGTTAGCTGGCTTAACAAGTCGGCTGACTTGACGACTGACTAGTTAGCTGGGTTAACTACTTGACTAAGGAGTTGGTGCACTAGTTAGCATGGTTAACTTGTTGCCTGCTTGTTTGCTGATCAAACTAGACTGCAGACTAGTTGGCCGACTAGTTAGCTGACCTAAATTGTCGGCCGATGGTTAGCTGAGATAACTTGTCCACTTACAAGTTGGTCAACTAGTCGACCGATAGGCTAGCTGACTAATCTAGTTGGTCAGCTAGTCGGCCAACCATTTAGCTGACTTAAGTAGTCAGCCTGCAAGTGAGCCGACAGGTGAGTTGACTTATCTAGTCGTCCTGCGAGTGAGCCAACTGATCAGTGAATTAACTAATCATCTGGTGAGTGAGCTAACTGGTCAGCCAAATTTAATCATCTGGCAAGTGAGCAGACTGGTCAGAGGAATTGACAAGTTGCCCGGATAATGAGCCGACCAGTCAGCTGTCTTAACTAATTGGCTGGCGAGTCAGTTGACGGATGAGCTGCCTTAACTATTCGGTTGTTGATGGAGTCCACATGTGAGCTGACTTATCTAGTTGGCTGGGAACAAGGTGACTAGTTACCTATCCCATTGGCTTGCGAGTGAACTGACAAGTTACTTGAACTGTTGGCTGTTGAGTGAGCCAACTAATTTGCTGTGTGGTAGGCAGGCAAGGAAGCCGACTAGTTAGCTTACTTGATGGAAAGCGAGTGAGCCCACTAATTAGCTGACCAGCTAGCTGATATGCTAGCCGACTAGATAGCTAAGTAACTAACTGATTTGCTAGCTGACTTAATTAGCTTGCTGACTTGCTAGCTGGCTAGTTAGCTGACTTAACTAGATAGCTGGATAGCTAGCTGAATTAACTAGCTGATGAGGTAGTTGGCTGGCTAGCAGGTTAACCAGCTGACTTAGCTAGCTGCCTGGTTGGCTAGATGACTAGCCAGATGGCTTAACTGGCTAGCTACATGGATTGCTAACTGGATAGGCAACTGGCTAGCTTGCTAGCAGGTTGGCAAGCTGGTTAGTCAGCCAGCTTAAAAAGCCAGCCACTCTGCTGGTCAGTCGGCTAGCCAGCTGCTGTAACTAGGTGGCAACCTACCTGAGCAGCCTGCTAACCAGCGGGCTTAACTTGCCAGACACCTAGCTAGCCAGCCAGTTAACCAGCTGACTTGACTAGTTGACATAACTAGATAGCCACCCAGCTAGCCAGCTGGCTTAACTTGTAGCCACCTAGCTAGACAGCCAGCTTAAAAGTTCACTTAACTTGCTGAATTACCTAGCTAGCCTGCCATCTAGTCAACTGACTTAAGGAGCTAGCTACCTACGTAGCCAGGTGGCCAGCCAGCTGAATTAACTAGCTGACATAACCAGCTAGACAGCGGACTATCCAGCTGACTTAACTGGCTAGCTAGCTAGCTAGCTAGAAGATGGATAGCCACTTGTATTAACTAGCAGACTTAACCAGCTGGCCAGCTGGCTAGCCAGCTGACTCAACTAGGTGACTTAACTCTTTAGCCAGTTGGCTAATCAGATGATTTAACTAGCTGACATCACTAGCTAGCCAGGTGGCTAGCCAGCTGACTGAACTAGTTAGCAACCAAAGTATTCTGCATGCTTGCCAGTTGACTTAACTATCTATCTACCTAGCTATCCAGCTAGCTAGCGAGCTGAATTAACTAGGTGACCTAACTAGATAGCTAGCTGACTAACCAGTTGATTTAACTAGTTAACTACCAGCTAGGTAGCTGACTTTGCTAGCTGAGTTGACTAGCTAGCTACCTAGGTAGCCTGCTGACTTTACTAGCTGAAATAACTAGCTAGATACCTAACTAGATATATAGCTATCTAGCTGACTTATCTAGCTAACTTCACTAGTCAGCTAGCTGATGTAACTAGCTGACTTAATTAGCTAGCTACCTAGCTAGCCAGCTGAAATAACTAGCACATATAAGTAGCTAGCCAGGTGAGCTGTCTAGCCATCTGATTTAACTAGCTTTTTAACTAACTTGCGATCTGGCTAGCCAACAGATTTAACGAGGTGACTTAAATAACCAGCCATGTTAGCCAGGTGACTTAGCTAGTTGATTAACGAGTTAGGCAGCTGGCCAGCCAGGTGACTAAACTAGCTGAATTAACTAGTTATCCAGCTGGCTAGCCAGCTGACTTAACTAGCTCTCTACCTCTCTAGCCACCTGGATAGCCAGCTGGCATAACTAGCTGACCTAAATAGCTAGCCAGCTGGCTAGTGAACTGACTTAACTAGGTCCCTACCTAGTTAGCCAGCTGGCTTAACCAGCTGTCTTAACTGGCTGGCCTGCTTTCTAGCTAGGTGAATTAACAAGCTTGCTACACAGCTAGCCACCTGGTTTCCAGCTGAATTATCTAGACAGCTGTCTAGCCAGCTGAATAAATAACAAGCTACCTAGCCAGAGAGCAGGCTAGTAAGCTGACTTAACTAGGTGACTTAACTATCAAGCCAGCTGGCTATGCATCTGATATAACTAGCTAGCAACCTAGCTAGCAAGCTGGCTAGCCAGCTGACTTAACTAGCTGACTTAACTAGATAGCCAGCGGGCTAGCCAGCTGACTTGATTGCCTATCTACCTAGCTAGCCAGCAGCCTAGCCAGCTGACAACTAGCTGTCTTAACGAAGTAGCCAGCTGGCTAGCCAGCAGACTTAACTAGCTAGTTACCTAGCTAGACAGCTGGATAGCCAGCTGACTTAACTAGCTGACAAAACTAGACGCTGAATGGCTAGTGAGCTGACTTAACTAGCTACCTATATACATAGCACGCTGGCTTGTCAGCTGACTTAACTACCTAAATACCTAGCTAACCTGCTGGTCAGTGAGCTGACTTAACTAGGTGACTTAACTAGCTAGCCAGCTGGCTAGCCAGCTGACTTAATCAGCTAGCTAACTAGTTAGCTTACTCATTATCTAACGTGCTTGCTAGCTTTCTTAATTATCTGACTTAACTCCTTAGCTCACAAGCTAGCTAGCTGACTCAACCAGCTTATATAACTCGTTAACTAACTAGCTTGCTATCTGACTCATCCAGCTGAGTTAACTCGTTAGGCAACTAGCTAGCTAGCCTACTCAACCATCTGACTCAACTTGTTTGCTAACTAGTTATCTAGCTGACTCAACCAGCTGACTTAACACTTCAGTTAACTAGCTAATACCTGACTAAATCTACTGACTTAACCCATTTGCTAACTAGCTAGCTGGTTGTCTTAAGCACCTGACTAAATTAGAAAGCTGTTTTAACTAGTGGACATAGCTAGCTGACTTAACTACTTAGGTAGCTAAATTTACTGGCTGACTTACCTGGTTAGCTAACTGACTTAACTGCCTGAATGAAATATGTAGCTAACTATTTAACTAGCTGAATAACTAGCTGACTTAACTAATTAGCTAACTAGTTTTGTAGCAGATTTAAGTAGCTGACTTAAACAGCTATCTAATTAGTGAACTAGCAACTTAACTAGCTTACTTAGCTAACCAGCTGTTTAGTTGGCAGACTTAGTTAGCTGACTTAACTAGTTGGCTAACCAGATAGCTAGCTGTTTTAATGAGTTGGTTAATGAGTTAGCTCACTGTTTTAGCTAGTTGGTAAACGAGTATATTAGCTGGCTTGTCTAGTTGGTTAACTAGGTGAAATAACTTGTTGGCTGGCTAGTTGGCTGACAAGTTAGTTGGTTTAACACTTTGGCTGACTACTCGGCCGATTTTTAGCTGGCTTAACATGTTGACCGATTAGTCAGTCAACTAGTTAGCTGTGTCAACTAGTTGAATGACGAGTTTGCCCACTAGTTAGCTAGGTTAACTAGTTGTCATGCTGGTTTGTTGAACTAACTAGTCATCCGACTAGTTGGCCATCACTTTAGCTGTATTACCTAGTCGGCTGACTAGTTAGCTGAGCTAATATATCAACTGACAAGTTGGCCGATTAGTCGACTGATTGGTTAGCTGACTCAACTAGTTGGCTGGCTAGTAGGCTGGCCAGTTAGCTGACTTAACTAGTCGACCTGTGAGTGAGCCAAGTGAGTTGAATTAACTAGACGTCTGGTAAGTGATCCAACTTGTCAGCTGACTTAACAAGTTGGCAGGTGAGTGAGCTGATTTGTCAGCTGACTTAACTAGTCAACCAGCGAGTGAACCTACTGGTCAGCTGACTTAATTAGTCGGCCAGTATTTGAACTCACTGGTCAGCTGAATTAAGTCAGCTGGCGTGTGAGCCAACACCTCAGAAGACTTAACTAGTCGACCAGCTATTGAGCTGACCAGTGAGCCAACTTAACTAGTCGGCTGAACAGTGAGCCAACAGGTGAGCTGCCTTAACTTGTCAACTGGTGAGCGAGCCAACCTGTGATCTGATGTAACTAGGCGGCTGGCGAGGAACCCGACTGGTTAGCTGAGTTGTCCTGTGAGTGAGCTGACAAGTTTGTTGACCTGTTGGCTGGTGAGTGAGCTGATTAATTTGTTGAAAGTTTGGCATACGAGTGAGCTGACTAGTTAGCTGACCTAATGGAAAGCAAGCAAGCCCACTAGTTAGCTGACCAGGTAACTGAGTTGCCAGCCGACTAATTAGCTAAGTAACTTGCTGATTTGACAGCTGACTTGACTAGATAGCTGACTAGATAGCTGGCTAGTCAGCTGACTAGATAACTGGTTATCTAGCTGACATAACTAGGTAGCAAACAAGATAACTAACTCTCTAGCTTGCTGACTTAACTAGCTAGCTATCTGGCTTGTGGTTAACTGACTTAACTATCTAGCTGACTAGCTAGCTGTCTAGCTAGCTGACTTAACTAGCTACCTGACTAGCAACCTGACTAGTTAGCTGACTTAAATAGCTAGCTGGGACAACTAGCTAGCTAGCTGATGTATCTAGTTGACGAGCTTTTTGACTGTCTAGCTAACTGGCTAGCCAGCTGACTTAACTAGCTAGCTACTTGGATGGCTTGATGGCTAACCAGCTGGCTTAACTAACTACCTACCTGGCTGGCTAGCTGGCTAGGCAGCCGGCTAGTTAGCTAGAGGGCTGCCACCTGGCTACCAAGCCGTGATAAAAAGCCAGATGTCTGTCTGGAGAGTGGGAAAGTCATCTGGCTTAACTAGTCAGTCAGCCTGCTGTTCAGCTGGCTTGACAGCTGGCTTAACTAGCTGGACACCTAACTGACCAGCCTACAAAAAAGCCAATTTAACATGCCAGCCACCTAGCTAGGCAGCTGGTGAACCAGCTGACTTAACTAGCTGACTTAACTAGATGGCCAACTTGCTAGCCAGCTGCCTTAACTAGCTAGCCACCTAGCTAGCCAACTGGCTAGTGACCTCACTTAATGGTGATTTAACTAGCTAGCCATCTGTCAAACCAGCTGTCTTAATTAGCTAGCAACCTACCTAGCCAGGTGCCTATCCAACTGACTTAAATAGCTGACGTAACCAGCTAGCCAGCTGGGTAAGAAGCTGACTTAATTAGTTTGCTACTGGTTGACTAGACTGCTAGCCAGCTTGCTTAACTAGTTAGCTACCCGACTGGCTAGCTAGCTAGGGAGTTGTCTACCTAGGTAGCAGGCTGACAAGCTGGCTAGCCAACTGACAAAATTAGCCAGCCGTCTGACTGGACAGTGGGATAAAAAGCCAGCTTAACTAGCCAGACACCTTGCTGGTCAGCTGGCTAGTCAGAGGGCTTAATTAGCTGGCCATCTACCTGACCAGCCAGCATACCAGCCGTCTTAACTTGCCAGCCACCTAGTTAGCCGGCTGGCTAGTCAGCTGACTTAACTAGACCATCATCCGGCTAGCCAGCTGGCTTAACTAGCTAGCCACCTAGCTAGTCAGCCGAATAGCCAGCTCACTTAACTCACTGAATTTACTAGCTCGCCAGCCAGCTAGCCAGCTGACTTAATTAGCTAGCTACCTACCTAGCCATCTGGCTATCCAGCTGACTTAACTTCCTGACTTAACCAGCTAGCCAGCTGGTTAGCCAACTGACTTAACTAGTGAGATACCTAGCTAGCCAGTTGGCTTGCCACTTGAATTGACTAGCTGGCTTATCCAGCTAGACAGCTGGCTAGCCAGCTGCCTCAACTATCTGACATAACTAGTTAGCCAGCTGGATAGCCAGCTGACTTAACTAGCTGACAACTCCAGCTAGCCATGTGGTTAACAAGGTGACTTAACTAGCTAGCTAAGGACATATACCGCTTGCTTGTCTGATGAATTAACTACCTATGTACCTAGCTAATCAGCTGGCTAGCGAGCTGACTTAACTAGGTGACTTAACTATCTAGCTTGCTGACTTTCCAGTTGACTTTACTATCTAGCTACCTAGATAGCCAGCTGTGAATCCAGATGAGTTAACTAGCTGTCTTAAAAAACCAGACAGCTGAATTAACTAGCTTGGTACCTAGCCATCCAGCTGGCTAGCCAGCTGACTTAACTAGTTGACCTAACCAGCTATCAGGCTGCCAGAACTGGGAGACCTAAGTAGTTAGCCAGCTGGCTACCCAACTAACTTAACTAGCTCTCTACCTAGCTAGCTAGCAGGCTGGTCAGCAGACTTAAGAAACTGACTTAATTAGCTAGCCATCAGGCTAGCCAACTGTCTTAACAAGCTCGCTACTTGGCTAGCCAGCTGGCTAGCCAGCTGACTCAACTAGCTGAGTTAAGTAGCTGGACTGCTTGCCAGACAGCTGAATTAATTAACTTGCTATATAGCTAGATCGCTGGCTGGCCAGATGACTTAACTAGGTGACTTAACTAGCTAGCCATTTGACTAGCCAGTTGACTTAAGTAACAAGCAACCTAGCTAGCCAGCTGG
>NW_007028802.1:0-675 GCF_000164805.1 Carlito syrichta | reverse complement strand
TTTGTGGGTAAAACTCATTCATTAGTGTTTACATTTTTCTACTCAACTATGTCACCTCTGTTGATAGCCCTTATTTTCTCTGCCAGAAATTACTTTCCTGTTCACAAGTGGGATAAATGTGTTATTCTGTTCTTTCTAGTTTTGCAATTGCTTATTTCTTGGCTCTCTCTGGACCTTATGACAGTTTTTGGTGTGAAATGTGGATCTAGATTAATTTTCTTCTATGCTGATGTTAATTGTCCCCGTAACTTTTATTAGTGATGCTTTCCTCTATTTTTGGGTTTCCTGTGGTTTGACATGTATTAAGCAATTGTCTTAGAATGAGTGTATTTCTAGGATCTCTTCTATTTTTAAAATTTTTATTTTATTTTAAAGATGTGGGGTGCAAGTTAGGATTAGGTACATATGTTATCAACATACAGGTGAAATTTGGGTCTCCCATGGGTCCTTATTTTGCCTGGCTTAGGATCAGGTACCCTTACTGATGTTATGTGTCCATCTGGTTCCCGTATCTCTACCCACTGTCTTAACTCCTTCCCCCCACAGTGTCCCGCTACTGCCAATCCCTTTCTTGTAGTGTTATGGAGTCTCTATTCTTATGCTACCATTACAAAAATTATTATTATTATTTTGAGTCTGGCGCTCACTCTGTCACTCAGCTGGAGTGCAGTTGCA
>NW_007028801.1:0-942 GCF_000164805.1 Carlito syrichta | reverse complement strand
TAAGTCCCGTCCCACTCACTCCTCCTCCAAGGGTTCACTTGTGAACCGCCCTCTGCCTGGGGTGCCCTTGCTGCTGGGGAAAAAATATCCTTCCAGTGCCCCTCTCCGCCCCATGCCGAGCGATCCGTCCCCTGAGGCCTGCAGACAGAACCCATGCCCATGGTGCCGACCTCAGTCCTCCCCGTCCTTGGACCAGGCTCGTCATACCGAAGGCGCTCCATAAACGCATGGTGTATCGCACTGGCATGTACACAGACACCCCCTCTCTGGAGCTGGCAGAAAGGCTGCGAGGAGTTGCAAGAAAGAAAGGGAGGGAGGTGGGAGGCAGGCTTCAGGGAACCACAGCGTGATCGACTAACAGTGGGAGAGGAGCAAGAATGAATTCATTTCCTCCCTCTAGTAATTTGCCTGTAAATATTCACAAACCATGCAATTTCTCTCAGCCTTCCCATTAGAGACAAGCACATAAATAAGCCGGCGCTACCCAGGGGCTCTGCACACAGCCTGCTGTTGATCTCCTGAAATACCAGAGGGACTCTTTCCTGAGCCACAAGCTCCCTTCCCCGCTGAGTCCCGGGGAGTGCTGGGAGGTGGGTGAGCTGGAGGGCAAGGTCAGGTAAGCAGGAGTCCCAGGAAGGGGCTGACCCAGCTGCCCAGAGGCCGGATGAGGTGGCCTCACTTGTCAGGGCGTGGCTGGGCATCATCCTCCCCACCCTCACGGCGACACCCCTCCCCCATGGTGGGTTCGGAGGTCACACACAGGTAGGCCTCCGTGCTCCACAGGTCTCTTGATAGGAGAAAAACAAATGGCTCTTGAAATGAGGAAATGTGTGACATGGGGGAGGGAGCACGGGACGCCCCAAACAGAGAGGCCATTTGAGGGCCAGCAGCAAGACAGGGGTCGCCCCTCCAGGGCCCGGTCTCAGAGTCACCCACAGACCC
>NW_007028800.1:0-698 GCF_000164805.1 Carlito syrichta | reverse complement strand
CAGCTGTCTTGTGTCCATGCGACATATGCCTGCATGTGTTCTCACACTGTGCCTGCGCACTAGAAACCCACTCGTCCTGTGCTTCCAGGACCACGTAACATGCGACGTGATCTGTGTGTCTTTTACAGTCGGGAGCTGTTTTTTTCCTGACCAGTCAGCCGCTCCTGGATTACCTTCCTTATCCATGAGTTCCTAAATAAAGCCCATGGCTTCTCCATTGTCTCTGGTTCATTTCTTCGACCTCTCAGATAAGTGCCTTCCCTTTTAGGGTCTTTGGGGGTCCAACACTACACTCTCACCCAACAAAGCTTTGGTGCTTCATCACAGTTCACACACGCCTGTTTGTCTCTATACCTCCAAAGGAGTGTGCTGCTCTTATCCAGTAGACCAGGGGTCCTCAAACTTTTAAAACAGGGGGCAGTTCACTGTCCCTCAGACCGTTGGAGCGGCGGACTATAGTTTAAAAAAAAAAGGCTCTCCTAACTTCAAAAAAAAAGGCGCTCCCTATCTGCAAAAAAAAAAAATAGACCTCCTAACTTCAGGAAAAAAAGGTCCCCCTTAACTGCAAAAAAAAAAAAAGGCCCTACTAACTGCAAAATTTAAAAAAAAAAATTGACCTCCTACCTTCAAAAAAAAACAAATCCTAACTTGTTCTTACCTCGGTCCTCAGGCAGCAGCAGGCTCTGCACAGGCAAGCT
>NW_007028799.1:0-700 GCF_000164805.1 Carlito syrichta | reverse complement strand
TCAGGGTGCCAGCCGCTAGACAAAGCAAGTTAAAGACCAGAGCCACATCACCAGTGCGCGTGTGTGTTTGCAGGGTGAGGCTTGTTTAGAGGGATTCATTTTCCTCATAAACCTTTCATCGACTAGAATTTGGATTTATTTCCACAGCTTGGGCCTATCCTGTTTGCCTCCATTGTCTTAGTACTGTGTGTTCTTGCTAGTTATTTGGGGGGAGCACGTTACATCACGCTCTCTCACTTGGTGATCATCGTTTTCTGTTTTTGAAAACGAAGGTGTTTCTTGCAGTGGAAAATTCCTCGTGTGCGCTCATAAATTTGTGTATGTTGTATTTTAATTTTGTGAAAGAGCAGGGAGCTATTGTGGTTTGCTGGAAAACCTTTTCTCGAATTAAGTGATATTCTTTTGACACCAAATCAGAAGCTTCTAGCATTTGGGGCCTATTTATTATTTATTATGACTCAGATTGACACTTAGTTGAGTTGGAATTTCAAGTATGCAACGTAGCTAATGGCTAATTCCCACGGTCATAAATTATGCCTACAAACTCTAATAGCTGCCATAAGGTGAATGGCTGTGGTTGAGATTTTAGGCCGAGTGGTTTGGCTCTTCTTAAGTGTGGATGACTTAGAGACATTGGATAGGTGCGCACATGCTTTCAATGCAATTATGCAGTATTTTTGAGGCTTAAGTATGTACATAG
>NW_007028798.1:0-707 GCF_000164805.1 Carlito syrichta | reverse complement strand
CTGCAATGTTAATTGAAGGTGGCATGAGTACTGATTTGAAACAGTTTTTTTAGCCTTTGTATGGGTTATCAACAAATAATGTTTCAGTCTTACAGTTCCACAAAACTTTGTTCACATTTTTTATTAACATTTATTAAGGTTAGAATTAGATTTATTTATGTTTGTCTGTCTCATCAAATAGTATATGTTATTTGGAGACTTAGAGGGTCTTTGTCAATCTTATGTCCCCCTTAGCGATTAATACAATGCGTTGCACAGAGTAGGCATTTGGTTAACAATATTGAATTAAATTGGTGACTAATTTTCTTTCTTTTTTTTTTCTTCTTTTTTTAGGAGACAATTTTATTTTATTTTTATTTTGAAGATGTAGAGTACAATTGAGGTTAGGTATACAAATGCTCTTTATGCAGGTGCCCTTGTTGATGAGGTGAGCCCCTCCCTTCCCTGGCAGTTTCCCTCAACTGCCAATCCCACCACCCCTTCCCTGCCAGTTTCCTGCTACTGCCGATCCCTTTCTTATAGCTTTATGATAATTGTTCAAAGTCTGCTTATGAGTGAGAACATACAGTACCCTCTTCTTTGTTTCTGTGATAGATCACTGAGTATGATAGACTCTAAATTCATCCAAATTGTTGCAAAGTTCATATGTTTGTCCTTCTTTATGGTTGTATAATATCCCATTGTGTATATGTACCATATTTTTTTTT
>NW_007028797.1:0-711 GCF_000164805.1 Carlito syrichta | reverse complement strand
GCTCTTAGAGAAAGGCAGGAGCCCCGCGAGCCACGCAGTTTCCCATGTGTGCCCTCACTGTGTCCCATAGAGTTGCTCTGGGAAGCAGATCTGCTTGCCTGCCCTGTGCTGTGGCCACCACGGACGGGTCTCCCGGGCAGACTCTTTCACCAAGAGTCCTGTGTTTTGTGTGGCTGCATGATGGCCAGGACACCGGCCACCTGTGTGAGGTATTGTGACTACACGGAACAGGGATTCAGCTCCGGGGCAGCAAGCGGTTTCCAGACCTCTGGTCCTTTCTGCCTCCTCCCCCACCTGCCTGGCCCCTTGCCACTGCTATTCCCAGGCCCTGGGGGTGGGGCAGTTGTGTCTATAGATGTTTCCAAGAATCATGGTGAGGCTTCAACTGCCACCGATTAAACCGGAGAAGGCTGGGGGACTGAGAGAGGAAGTCGGGCCTCTTGTGTGACTCACAGGAAGCTACCCTGGCAGGGAGGCAGTTGGCAACTGCCCTGACTCACTGAGGTTTCCTTGCTGGGCACTTGCCCCGTGGGCTCTCCACAAACCGCCGGCACCTCCCTGTCAGCGCCTGAGCGTTTCTGGGAAGCCTTGGGTTCCAAGGACCTGCTGGGCCCTGCTGGCTGCAAGCATCAGGCTGAAGTGGTCGTGCAAGGGTTTCCCAGAAGGCTCTTAGAGAAAGGCAGGAGCCCCGCGAGCCACGCAGTTTCCCAT
>NW_007028796.1:0-884 GCF_000164805.1 Carlito syrichta | reverse complement strand
TGGCTGCTCCCGGCCACCGCAGCTTCGACCTGCTGGCCTCCGGCGATCCTTCCGCCTCAGCCTCCCGAGTAACCAGAACTACAGGCCCGCGCTACCACGCCCGGCTAATTCTTTGACTTATTGTAGAGATGAGGTCTTGCCAAGTTGCCCAGGCAGGAAAAAATTTCTTTACTGCTCACTCTAATGCCTCTAATGTAAAGATTCCTGCTAAGAACAGTGCTCTTCAGTATTCACACTAATAGTATATTTGAGCATATTAGCTTTAAACTAAAGTTTGGATTGTGTCTTCAAAAGTAAGTAGTGCATAGTAAGAGAAAGCTTATGCTCATTGACTAAGTTTGTTTAATAGCTATATTGCAATATAACTTGTAAATTTAATGGGTACTAATTTAACTACTTATAAAAAAATGTTTGTAGCAATACAGATTGTTTGCACATTACTTGTTGACTTGTTGCTATAAACCACCAAAACCCAAAAGATGTTTGAAAACACCCAACATTTTTTAATGGTAACCAATCAAAATTTACAAAGACAATCCTGGCAATTTCATTTTGGACAACATTATACTAGGGCATTTACCTTTTTTAAAAAATATATATATGAAAAAGTCTGAGAATAGACTGACAGAATGTTTCTTTATTCTGCAGCACTAATTCAATAAAGAGTCTCTTCCATCATGTGCAGATTTTTGTGCTCTGGCAATAGAAAGGGTACTAAAGTATGAACAATTCACAAATCTTATCGTCTATTGTAGACATGACCTGGATAACTCCATAATAAAAGCAAGCTGAGAAGAACTTCATAAGCCATCAGACAGAAAACAGAGCTTGAAAAGTGACTATGACTTTGCTGCTAATCCAGCATTATGTGAGTGTTGTTGCAG
>NW_007028795.1:0-720 GCF_000164805.1 Carlito syrichta | reverse complement strand
TCCAAATATGTACATTTCATGGAAATCAGACATTACCAAACAGGGACACAATACGGAGAAGCTGAGACTCTCCTCCAGTGTCCTGGGCGTGTGACTGGCTTAAAGCTTCAGCGAACCTTGTGGTGACTTGGACGAAATCGGGAAAGGCACACATGTGATGCTCCAGCATTTCCACGCCTCTCTCTCCCTTCCCATGAAAGAGAAACATGCCTAAATTTTCTGTTTGCAGATGACACATGGCGAATAAATGGTCAAGAGCACAAATATCAGCCCACATGAGGCTGCAACAGTCAGCCAGGGCAGCCACACAAAGAAACAGAAATGGCAGCGAAGCTGACAGATGCTTCATGCATCTATCTGGAGACATCGGAGGAACAATCCTTGGAGTCCCAAGTGGAGATAAAAAAGTAGCCAGTCCAAATCATGGCGACGTAAAGGAGAACTGCAGCTTCCGGGGGCTTCCGAGAGGGAAAAGCGTGGAGTTCGTGTTCGTTGGCCACAGAGCGAAGGTTGGTGAAGATCAGAAGTTCTGAGCTGGAGGAAGGGGACGGCTGCACCTCGGGGTGAATGGCCTGCAGCCGAAATCCACACGGAAATCTCACGAGGGCAGCACATTTGCATCATGCATATTTTACCACCAAAAAATGAGATATGCACAAATGTTTACTTTTCTGACAGAAAATGTGTATTCCTAAAATCACGCAGGTGTACATACATATT
>NW_007028794.1:0-722 GCF_000164805.1 Carlito syrichta | reverse complement strand
GGGATGGGACCCCCTGAGGGGCAGAGAGCTTCCTCGCCCCTGGAAGGCAGTGTTGAGACCCCTGATCCTGTCGGGACTGCTGTAGGCACTGCTGCATGGGGCAGTGCTTTTGACCAGATGGCCTGTTGATTCCTTCTAATTCTTAGCTCCTACGAGTTCATCCTTCTAGTCCTGTGACTGTTTTCATGCCCTGTCTCCCAGTTGCACAACAATCAGGGGAAAGTTCCCTTCCTACCCTCCCTCCTTCCTTTCCCATCTCACTTGTCCTTTGATTTCTACGTGCCAAGCTCTGCACCAGGTGCCCGGGAGGCAGGGAAGGAGAGACTGTGGTAACAGTTGCAGATATGAATGCTTCACACCCTTGGGATGCGAGCAGCGTTACTCAAACATTCTCAAACCAGAATGTGGCAGAGTCCCTCCTCCTTAAACTGGCTGAAAACACAAGCTATGCTCCAGGAATCCTCCCTCACCCCCTGCCCCACCTCCTTAGATGATCCATTAACCCCAGGGATTCTCCCAATCCAATAGGTAAGCTTCCACCCTCCAGAAGCCAAGAGCCTCTCTACCTCTCCCCACCCTGGGCCTTTCTTCTATTGGGGTTCTGCTTAGGGAACAGTTTCCCAGGCTCCTGCCCAGAGGTGGTGGCCCTGGAGCAACCAGCCTTCTACGAGAATGCCCCAAGGAGGGCTCCTTTCCCTCAGCAACCAAGGCAGCCGCTCAGG
>NW_007028793.1:0-1214 GCF_000164805.1 Carlito syrichta | reverse complement strand
AATGGTAAGTTAATAACAGTAAGCCAATAAAACCAAGCCATTTAAATAAATTTATAGAGTATAGAATAGTGTTAAGTCAATAAATATTAACGGCTTAATATATTAAAAGTTAGTATAACTAGATTAAATTTAGGGATAACTTGGGGAACTTTTAATTAGGGCTTAAAAAGAAGAGTATGATGTGAATGATTTATTAAATTGTTTTGAATGATTTAAAACAATGTATTTGTAATTTTGATGTAAGCTTTGTAAAACACGACATGCATCAGGAAATTGTAACAGTTTGTTTAGAACGTGTTCGTCTTGTGACGGTCTTGTGATGCATGATCTGTAAAGCATGGAATCTGTATGCCCCAAGCAGGTAATTATTACACTGCTGGAGGGTCTAAAAAATGGTATATAAGTTGGAAAAGGTTTGAATAAAATCGGCTTCAGTCTTGGCCAGACTGTTCCCAGAAGAGCTGCCTCCGAGTAGTTTTCTTCTCTCCGTCTCTGATTCACCGGTGCGGTCCTAACCCTCCCTCTGGTCAGTGCAAGTCACCGACACTATATCATAGTGTCCACTTCTTGGGGTTATTGTGAAGACTAAGTAAATTCATCAATGTAAAATGATTAATTCAGTGAATTTCTCACAGCAAGATATCATAAATTATCATTGTGAGGAATATTAAAATTATGTGACCTAGTATATTTATTTTCCAGATGATGTGTGTTGATATGATGACCGAAATAACTTGTACAATGTCACATAAAATAACCCGAGAGAAGTCTGGTTGCCCAATTTTCTTTTGTCATTACTTTCTACCAACTTAGATCATGCTATCCCTGTTCCATCACCTAGAATGTATTCTAATGGCTAGGTATGCTGGACTTCATTTAAACATTCTTAACCACCAGTGGGAAACTTTTCACAATTGCCCCAAAACTCTTTCTTCTCCTTTCTTCTCTGAACTTTTAAATTCTGTCTCTTCTCTTGCAATCTTTTGGCACTTCTTATGTATAAATTTGTTGAAAATGTTGAGACCACATCCCAAGTAAGGTAGTTGAATACATGGACTAATTTTTTTGTTCTTTTGTGTACTTTTAATGCTTTCTCCATAATCAATAAGTAATGATAAATGATTGACCAAAAAATTACTCATACTCTGAATGATAATTATTCCATAATGATAGTTAAATTGTCCAGGAAATGATGAACATCCATGCTTCCTTTT
>NW_007028792.1:28044-28976 GCF_000164805.1 Carlito syrichta | reverse complement strand
GATCCTTCCGCCTCAGCCTCCGGAGTAGCTGGAACCCACAGGTGCGCGCTACCACGCCCGGCTGATTTTTTGATTTGTTGTAGAGACGAGGTCTCGCCAAGTTGCCCAGGCGGGTCTCGAACCCGCGGGCTCAGGCCATCCACTCACCTCGGCCTCCCAAAGTGCCGGGATTACAAGCCACTGCGCCCGGCCCATTTTTTTTTTTTTTTTTTGAGTCGGAGTCTCACTCCAACCTACTGTGCCCCGGTGAACCTTCCACCTCAGCCTTCCAAGTAGCTGGAACTACAGGTGCACACCACCACAGCCGGCTGTTTTGTTTTTGATCTACTGTAGAAACAAGATCTCATAAGTTGCCCCGGGCGGGTCTTGAACCCCCGGGCTCAGGCAGTCTTCTTGCCTCGGCCTCCCAAAGTGCAGGGATGACAGGGGTGAGCCACCGCGTCTGAACCATCTGTATTTTTGTTGCTGGCTTTGTCCTGCAACCCGGGGTTTTCTTTGGCCGCCCCGAGGGAAGGTGGGGAACAGCCAGGCCTCTCCCGCCACCCTTGGGAGGAGGCGGGGAATCCTCCCTGTTTCCCGGCTGTTTACCAACACAGGCCAGGCTCCAAGGAAGGCCGGGGGTTACCAGACCCGGCAGCTGGACCCGCCTCCCCCCAGCTCAGCACCCAGAGTGGCCCCTGGGGTCTGGTCCCTCACCCTCAAGAGCGTGTGGCTGGGTGTCACCTGCCCGCAGACAGCCTGGCTCGCTGGCATGCAGGTTCCGGGTCTGGGTTTGAATTCTACCTTTGCTGCTTCCTAGCTGTGTACGCCTCCTCCAGGGAGCCTCCCTGGATTGGCCTGAGCCCACCGGGCCGGGCTCCCACGCCAAGGCGCCCCCAGCTGGTCTGGCGCTCCGTCTCAGCCTGAGTCTCTCCTAGAGAGGGACATGTCCC
>NW_007028792.1:26565-27431 GCF_000164805.1 Carlito syrichta | reverse complement strand
CCGGCAGCCGCCCGCCCGCCCGCGCAGACAGGCCTTCGCGGCCCGGTGGGCAGATCCCGTCGCCCGGGGCCACCAGGGGTGGGCGGGAGGCCTGGGACCCCTCCCCACGCTCTCCGCCCCGTCCAGCGGCTGCGTATCGCCATGTCGGCTCAGGACGAGGGCGGCCGGGGTCCCCCCAAGCCCAAGGGCAAGGTAAGGGCGGCCCAGGCCTGCTGGGGACCCTCAAGCCTCGGGGGTCCCGGGCCCCGAGAAGGGCTCCCCGTGGGGTGGGTGGGCTGTCCCCTCCTGTCCCCAGCCGGGGCCGGGGGCTCACGCAGACCTGGGGGCTTCTCCAGCGTGGGACCTCGGGCCTGCCCTGTGCCTCAGTTTCCCTGCCTGTGCAACGGGGAAGGCGGAAGGAAAAGGTCTTTGGGGACCGGGTGGGCGATCGTGGACTCCGTGAGAGGCAGTCTGGGTCTGCCCACTGCCGGGGTGGGGAAACTGAGGCTGAGTGGCCCGGACACGTCCCCCAGGAGCGAGGGGCCGAGGCGGTGCCGGGCTGGCCGGCGCCCCTCCCCACCCCGCCCCTGCCGCGTGGTTCATGCCGTCCCCTCCCCCACTCGCAGACCCTGGGCAGCTTTTTCGGATCCCTGCCTGGCTTCACTTCTGCCCGGAACCTGGTGGCCAGCGCCCGCGGCCCAGCGAGAGAGGCCCGGCCGGCCGCGGAGGCCGCCCGGCCTGGGACTCAGGGTGAGTGGCCAGCCCGGTGGGGGGGAACTCCCGGGGGGAGTCATTGGGTGCCAGGAGGCGGGCGCACTCATTGAGCGCCAGTGGGGAAACTGAGGCAGGAACAGGGCACGTGAGTCGTCCCCGGTGCCATCGCCCGC
>NW_007028792.1:26080-26545 GCF_000164805.1 Carlito syrichta | reverse complement strand
GGCGGCCCAGGGGACGGAGGAGCCGCTCCAGCCTTCCAAGGAGGTGAGGGGGCCCGCGCGGCCCGGACCCGTGGAAGCCCTCGGGTGGCCCGTCTGGGCGTTTCAGTCACTCCCCTCCGGGAGACGGGGGAGGCCACGGAGAAGGCGGACACCCCTGCACATCCCGCCTGGCCATTCCGGGCCGACCCTTCCCCTCTGCGCCTCCGTGTCCGCATCTGTGAAATGGGTGCGGCACCGCACGGGAAGTCGACGTGTGTGTACGCCTCGCACGACCCAGCCACGTGGTAGCGCTCACCGGCTTCAGGCTCCGCTAAACACTTTTTTTTGAGTCGGGGTCTCCCTCTGCGCCCCAGGCTGGCGTGCAGGGGGGCATGATCACGGCTCACCACAGCCTCGATCTCCTGGCTCAGGTGATCCTCCTGCCTCAGCCTCCCGAGTAGCTGGGACTGTCAGGTGTGCACCACC
>NW_007028792.1:20756-25796 GCF_000164805.1 Carlito syrichta | reverse complement strand
TGGGTCGAGGCTGCGGTGGCCGGGAGCGGCCACTGCACTCCGGTCTGGGCGACCGAGTGAGACTCCAACTCAAAAAATAAAAATAATAATAATAAATGATTTGGTCTCCTGGTGTCCCAAATTGCCACGAGTCAAGAATAAGCGGGATACACAAAACGGTGCCGTCCCCCGACTTGTTGAGCGTCCAGGCCTTGCGACCTTGGCGAGGATTCGAGGGGCGTCGGGGACCGGCTGTTCCCAGCGCCACCGAGTCGGGTTGGATTGAGCGGGAGGGGCCCCTGGGGCGCCCCGAGATGCAGAGCATGCTAGGTCTTCGTCCCGGAAAGCCGGGGGGCCTTTTGCGGCTGAAGCAGGTCACGGGGTTGGCGAGGAAGAAGCCTATTTATTTTTTGAGTCAGGGTCTCCCTCGGCCTCCCAGGCTGGAGTGCAGTGGGCACGATCACAGCTCGCCACAGCCTCAACCTCCTGGGCTCAGGAGATCCTCCTGCCTCAGCCTCCACTACGGGCATGGGCCACCATGCCCAGCTCTTTTTTGTTTTGTTTTGTAGAGATGGGGTCTTGCTATGTTGCCCAGTCTGGTCTCCAACTCCTGGGCTCAAGCCATCCTCCCACCTCGGCCTCCCAAAGTGCCGGGATGACAGGCCCGCACCTCTACGCCCAGCCAGAAGCTGTCGTTTGGGGGGTGGTGGGGCTTTTGGGTGGCCACAGTCCCTCCCCCGAGGCTCGCGAGGGGGCTGGGTGGGCGCATCTGGGTGGAGGGTGCATCCTGGTTCCTCTGGTGACCCCCATATCTTTTCTCAGCAGACGGTGTCCGGGGCCAAAGACCTGGCATGCTCCAAGATGACCCGGACCCAGGACGCCCTCTCCTCGGGGCTGGCCAACGTGGCGGACGCAGCTAGGGGCGTGGTCCAGGGCAGCCTGGACACCACCCGGTCCGCACTCACAGGCACCAAGGAGGCGGTGTCCAGCGGGGTCATGGGCGCCATGGGCGTGGCCAAGGGGGTCGTCCAAGGGGGTCTGGATGCCTCGAAAGCTGTTGTCACTGGCACCAAGGACACGGTGTCCACTGGGCTCACGGGGGCAGTGAATGTGGCCAAAGGGACCATCCAGATGGGCGTGGACACCACCAAGACCGTGCTGACCGGCGCCAAGGACACAGTCGCTACTGGGGTCACGGGGGCTGTGAACGTGGCCAAGGGGGCCGTGCAGACTGGGTTGAACACGACCCAAAATGTCGCCACAGGCACCAAGGACACCGTCTGCGGTGGGGTGACCAGTGCCATGAATGTGGCCAAAGGGGCCGTCCAGGGGGGCCTCGACACCACCAAGACCGTGCTGACCGGCGCCAAGGACACAGTGTCCTCTGGGCTCACAGGGGCTGTGAACGTGGCCAAAGGAACCGTCCAGACTGGCCTGGACACCACCAAGACTGTCCTAACGGGCACCAAGGACACCGTCTGCAGTGGAATGTCCGGTGCCGTGAACGTGGCCAAAGGGGCCGTCCAGGGGGGCCTGGACACCACCAAGACCGTGCTGACCGGCACCAAGGACACAGTGTCCAGTGGGCTCACGGGGGCCGTGAACGTGGCCAAAGGAACCGTCCAGACTGGCCTGGACACCACTAAGACTGTCCTAACAGGCACCAAGAACACCCTCGGCAGCGGGGTGACCGGGGCCATGAACATGGCCAAAGGAACCATCCAGACGGGCGTGGACACCGCCAAGACCGTGCTGACCGGCACCAAGGACACGGTCGCTACTGGGGTCACGGGGGCTGTGAACATGGCCAAGGGGACTGTCCAGACCGGCATGGATACCACCAAGACCGTGCTGACTGGCACCAAAGACACAGTGTCCAGTGGGCTCACGGGGGCCGTGAACGTGGCCAAAGGAACCGTCCAGTCTGGCCTGGACACCACCAAAGCTGTCCTAACGGGCACCAAGGACACCGTCTGCGGTGGAATGTCCGGTGCCGTGAACGTGGCCAAAGGAGCCGTCCAGGGCGGCCTGGACACCACCAAGACTGTGGTCATGGGTACGAAAGACACGGTGTGCACCGGACTCACAGGGGCAGCGAATGTGGCCAAAGGAACTGTCCAGACTGGTGTGGACACGGCCAAGACGGTGCTGACAGGCACCAAGGACACAGTTACTACTGGGCTCACAGGGGCCATGAACATGGCCAAAGGAACCGTCCAGACTGGCCTGGACACCACCAAGACTGTCCTAACGGGCACCAAGAACACCCTCGGCAGCGGGGTGACCGGTGCCATGAACATGGCCAAAGGAACCATCCAGACGGGCGTGGACACCGCCAAGACCGTGCTGGCCGGCACCAAGGACACAGTCGCTACTGGGGTCACGGGGGCTGTGAACGTGGCCAAGGGGACTGTCCAGACCGGCCTGGACACCACCAAGACCGTGCTGACCGGCACCAAAGACACAGTGTCCAGTGGGCTCACGGGGGCCGTGAACGTGGCCAAAGGAACCGTCCAGGCTGGCCTGGACACCACCAAAGCTGTCCTAACGGGCACCAAGGACACAGTGTCCAGTGGGCTCACGGGGGCCGTGAACGTGGCCAAAGGAACCGTCCAGACTGGCCTGGACACCACCAAGACTGTCCTAACGGGCACCAAGGACACTGTCTGCAGTGGAATGTCCGGTGCCGTGAACGTGGCCAAAGGGGCCGTCCAGGGCGGCCTGGACACCACCAAGACTGTGGTCGTGGGTACGAAAGACACGGTGTCCACTGGGCTCATGGGGGCTGTGAACGTGGCCAAAGGGACTGTCCAGACTGGTGTGGACACGGCCAAGACGGTGCTGACGGGCACCAAAGACACAGTCGCTACTGGGGTCACGGGAGCCATGAACATGGCCAAGGGGACTGTCCAGACCGGTGTGGACACCACCAAGATGGTCCTAACGGGCACCAAGAACACCCTCGGCAGCGGGGTGACCGGGGCCATGAACATGGCCAAAGGAACCATCCAGACTGGCATGGACACCACCAAGGCCATGCTGACCGGCACCAAGGACACCGTCTGCAGTGGGGTGACCGGTGCCATGAACGTGGCCAAAGGGGCCGTCCAGGGGGGCCTGGACACCAGCAAGTCTGTGGTCCTGGGTAGTAAAGACACTGTGTCCACCGGGCTCATGGGGGCCATGGACGTGGCCAAAGGGACTGTCCAGACTGGCGTGGACACCACCAAGACTGTCCTAATGGGCACCAAGAACACCCTCGGCAGCGGGGTGACCGCTGCCATCAATGTGGCCAGAGGGGCCGTCCAGACTGGTGTGGACACCACCAAGACCGTGCTGACCGGCACCCGAGACATCGTGGCCCCCAGGCTCACGGGCGCAGGCGATGGGGCCACAGGGGCTGTCCGTGCTGGTCTCAGCACCTTCCAGGACTGGGTGCCTGGCACGCAGGACGCTGTCTGGGGCAGACCCACCGGCCGCGGGACCACGGACGACAGGGGGGAAACCACTGGCCTGGGCTCCCAAGAGGCCCTGTCCTTGGGGGTCCCCAGCCCCCCAGCCTCGCTCGGTGCAGGCCTGGCGCTCGCCCGGGAAACCCCAGCTGCCACCGAGGGCCTTGGGTCAGACGTGGCCGCGCTCACCCACGGGGCCACCTCGGGTCTCGCGCCGCTGCGGGGTGAGCTGGAGGGTCTGGGGGAAATCTTCAACCCCATGACCGCGGAGGAACAAGGTAAGAGGTGCCACCCCGAGCGGGGTCTCTGGCGGGTGCAGCTCCCCGTGGGCTTGACTTGGGGGAAGCCTGGTCCCCGGTGTCCCAAGGGGCTTCCAGACCAAGCCCGCGCCTCCCCTTCCAGCTCAGCTGGCCGCCTCCCAGCCCGGGCCCAAGGTGTTCTCGGCCGACCGGGACAGCTACTTTGTCCGTCTGGGCGACCTGGCGCCCGGCTTCCGCCGACGGGCGTTCGAGCACGCCGTGAGCCACCTGCAGCACGGCCAGTTCCAAGCCAGGCACGCGCTGGCCCAGCTGCAGGGCTGCTTCGGGCTGGTAAGTGCAGCCCCTGCCCCTCCCGGGGCACGGAGACCCCTCCCTGGGACTGCCAGGCCCTGACACCTGGGAGATCACGTCCTCGGCCCACAGCTGGGGTCCCGGCGAGGCGGACAGCCAGACCAGACACGTTCCCATCGTCTGGGGGACAGGGAGGTCAGCCCTCCGACCCATCCTGACCACCGGGGAGAAGTCACGTGGTACTGGGAGAAGGAACAGCAGGATGGCCAGTCCCTGGGAACAAGCTGGCTGTGTCCCGGGAGGGAAAAGGTGGAAGGGTGGCCACGGGAGGGCTGGACCCAGCAGAAAGTGACGCCCTGGGCCCCGTGGACACCGGGGCTGGGTCAGTCTCTGGGGTGAGGCGTCCTGGGCACCACCCCACTCCCTGCCCGATATGGCGACTGAGATCGCCTGGTGTCCCCCGGGGCAGAATCGGCTGGGCTACTCTGGGACTGTCAAGCGTGAGCGTCTGTCAGAATGACTTGCAGGGCTCGGAGGGCACAGATCGCTGGGTCCTCCCACCTCCGCTGGCCCGAGGGAGGCCCAGCAGCCTGAGTACTGCTCAGAGACGCGGCGCCCTGAAAAATTCGAGGATGGGCATTAGGCCGGGTGCGGTGGTTCACACGTGTAATCCTAGCGGTTTGGGAGGCCAAGGCAGGAGGATTGCTTGAGGCCAGGAGTTCGAGGCCAGCCTGGGCAACACAGTGAGACCAAGTCAAGGACTCCTGTCTCCTGGGTCCCTCCCCAGGCTGCCTCCCATCAGAGCTGAAGTGCTCACCCGTGAACGCAGGCGTTTGGGCCCAGGAGGGCTGGGCCGGGCCCGAGTGTCTGTACTCGGACACAGTCCGAGCTGATGGAGACAGCGACAGGCCCTGAGCTCGGAGGATCTTCAAGTTCTTTTTTTTTTGAGTTGGAGTCTCACTCCATCGCCCAGACTGGAGGGCAGTGGCCGCTCCCGGCCACCGCGGCCTCGACCCGCTGGGCTCCGGCGATCCTTCCACCTCAACCTTCCAAGTAGC
>NW_007028792.1:20380-20736 GCF_000164805.1 Carlito syrichta | reverse complement strand
GATTTATTGTAGAGATGAGGTCTCGCTGCCCAGGTGGGTCTCGAACCCGCGGGCTCAGGCAATCCACCCACCGCAGCAGGCGCATGGTACGGAGCCCGGCTAATTTTTTGATTTCTTGTAGAGATGAAGTCCCACCAAATTGCCCAGGCTGGTCTCGAACCTGTGAACTCAGGCAATCCTCTCACCTCAGCCCCTCAAAGTGCTGGGATTATAGGACTTGAGCCACCACACCTGGCCGAGAAAAAAAACAAACTTTTAAAATAACCAGACACAGCTGGGCAGGTTGGCGGTGTCTGTAGTTCCAGCTCCTCGGAAGGCTGAGGCGGAAGGATCGCCGGAGCCCGGCAGGTCGAGGC
>NW_007028792.1:19679-20360 GCF_000164805.1 Carlito syrichta | reverse complement strand
GCAGGTAGAGGATGCGGTGGCCGGGAGCGGCCACTGCCCTCCAGTCTGGGCGACAGAGTGAGACTCCGACTCAAAAAAAAACAACAAAAAAACCCGGGCAAGTATGTCAGGCTCTTGGGAGTAGCACGGGCAGTGGTGAGAAGCAGGTGGACTCTGGGTGTTTCAAAATCCGTGCTGCCAGAGTCTGGCTAGATGTGGAAAGTGAGAGAGAGAAGGACCCCAAGAGACCCCTGAGATCCGTAGACTGTGGAACACGAGAGGGAGGGGAGGCATGGAGATGCCAAATGAGGTGGGGTGAACACAAGGCACCTGGCTTTGGGCAGGGCACGGGGACACACGCCTGTCATCCCATCCCTTAGGGAGGCCGAGGCGGGAGCATTGCTTGAGCCCAGGAGTTGGAGACCAGCCTGGGCGACACAGCAGGACATTAGCCAGCTGTGGTGGGGTCTGTCGTCCCAGCTACTCAGGAGACTGAGGCAGGAAAATGGCTTGAACCCAGGACTTAGAGGCTGCGGTGAGCTGTGATCACGCCACTGCACTCCAGCCTGGGTGAAAGAGAAGGTCCCCGACTGCCGGGCTCGGTGGCTCAGCCTGTCGTCCCGCGCCTTTGGGAGGTTGAGGTGAGCGGATTGCCTGAGCCCGCGGGTTCGAGACCCGCCTGGGCAGGGAGACCTCATCTCT
>NW_007028792.1:18452-19356 GCF_000164805.1 Carlito syrichta | reverse complement strand
AAAAAAAAGGGAAAGCCTGGCTGTGGGTGGGGCGAGCAGAGATACCCGGCACGTCCCCGATGGCCCTGGGTCTCAAGAGCAATTTGGAGTCACCCTTTGGAGTCACCCTGGCCCCGCCAGGTGTCAAGAGGACACAGGAAGGACCGGGCCCGGTGGGGGTGCTACCGTGTGTGGCGACACGCCATCAGCAAGGTGGGGACAGGCCTGTCAGTTGCCACCCAGGGAGGGCGACCACACAAGGTGCACACACGCCCGAGACACCGCCAGGGACACCGCCAGGCGGGGACGCGTCTCGGAGGGGACGGGGAGGGACGGGGCGGCGGGTACGCAGAGAGTGGAGAAGGCCACGCCCAGAGGCAACCCGGAGGCGAGGCTGAAGGGGTGCCAGGGGCCGCAGGAAGTGGGCAGCACGTGCCAAGGCCCTGAGGCAGGAGACTGTGGGGCGGCCTGGTGGGCATAGAGAGCAGTGGGTATGGGTGGGAGCTGAGGCCCGCGGCGAGGCCCGTCCACGGAGGCCAGGGCCGGGGCCAGGGGCCTGACAGAGCCACAGGGAAGCCTGAGGCGAGGCGTGACAGGACCCTGTGACATGATATTACTTGATCTCCCTGACAACCTCATGGTACCTGCGGGTTTCTGCCCCTTCCGTGAGACAAGCCCACCGAGGTGCCGCAGACCCTGCACACCTGGCCCTCCCCTCACGCCCCATGAGACCCAGGGCCAGGACTCCAAGGCCACCCCCGGGCCCTGGAACTGCAAAAGTTCCCGCCAGGAAGCTTTCACCTTCCCGGCGGCCTCTCTCCTTCCAGATGGAAAAGGCCCAGCAGACGCAGGAAGGGCCGCAGTGCCCGGACCCGGGCTGGGGCGCTGGAGCGGAGGGCGGGGCTGCCCCGCAGGTGCGTCTAGG
>NW_007028792.1:13994-18337 GCF_000164805.1 Carlito syrichta | reverse complement strand
CTGGGTCCCCTCTCACCTTCCCTTTCCTCCTGCAGGGCTGGGACGCTGGGGCACTGTCCAGGGCCCGCGGCCTCATCCGGCAGCTGCACGTGGCCTACAGCGCCCTGGCCGCGGGCCTCCAGGGGCTGCCGGCCGAGCTGCAGCGGCAGGGGGGGCGCGCCCGGCACAGCCTCTGCGAGCTCTACGGCGTGGTGGCCTCAGCCGCCTCTGCGGAGGACCTGTCAGCGACACGCGTGGCCCAGAGCCATGAGGGCGTGTGCCAGGCGTGGCAGGGGCTGGAGCAGCTGCTGCAGGGGCTTCAGCACAGCCCCCCGCCCGGCTGGCTGGTGGGGCCCTTTGCCCTGCCGCCCGGCGGGCAGGGGCTGTAGGGGGCGCGGACGGGCATGGGGTCTCCCCTCCGGCTTGGGGAGCCTCTCCCGGCCTTTTCCCCAGCCCCAAAGCTGTCTCGGCGTTGCAGAGACCTGGGCCCCAGGTAGGAGCTGGCCCAGCGCTGGGAAGCCAGGGAGGCAGTGGCCTTCTGAGCCACGCCACGCCCCGCCGTGCCCGGGCATGCCTGCGTTCCACCTTCTCTCCAGCGCTGCCGGCTCCTCTCCTGATCTGGGTGCCTGGGGTCGCCAGACAGGCAGCCAAGCTCCTTCCCTCGCCATTGGTAGACAGCACCAGATCTGCACTGGCCCGGGGGCTCCCCACGCACCTTCTAGAAGCTCTTTTTTTTTCCTCGAAGTGGAGTCTCACTCTGTCGCCCAGACTGGAGGGCAGTGGCCGCTCCCGGCCATCGCAGCCTCGACCTGCTGGGCTCCGGCAATCCTTCCGCCTCAGCCTTCCGAGTAGCCGGAATTACAGGCGCGCGCCACCACGCCCGGTTGATTTTTGATTTATTGTAGAGATGAGGTCTTGCCAAGTTGCCCAGGCGGGTCTCGAACCCGCGGGCTCAGGCCATCCACTCACCTCAGCCTCCCAGAGGCGCGGGATGACAGGCTGAGCCACCAAGCCCGGCTTAGCAGCTCTTTAATCTCCGGGGTCTTTTCCGGCCTCGCGGCCACCAGCCTCAATCTGTCCTCCAACCCTTGGCAAGCACCTCGGGTGTCCTAAGAACCACGGACCCTTTTCCAGAATGTCCTAGAACACGCTCCGCCATCCCGAGATAGGCGTCCACTGCCTCTACTGACCCGCGGGGCCGAGGAGGGCCTTTATGGGGGTGGAGCTGCTGGGAGTCACAGCAGGCACGACGCGGGCTTTGCACGGTTTGGCTTGAGGGCTGCAGGACGGCAGGGCACAAGACAAACTGCCCCGCCCAGTCCTCCCCGTGGTCCCACCCGGCCTCCGAGGCCCTGTGGCCCTTGACCGGCTGGGCCCAGGGGCTGCTGACAACAGAGCAAAAGCCAGCCGTGGGGACGGAGTCAGGGAAGGATTCACAATACGCGCAGCTGGGGACAGGGCTGTGGCAGCAGCCACGGAGGCAAGCGCGTTGACACGGCCCTTTCCCACACGCACGTTCCCCGGGTCCCCAGGGTGGCCCAAGGGGTCAGGAGGAGGAGGCTGACTGGGAAGGTGGGCGGCTGCGGTCACTGCTGGCAGGTGGCCCACCCACCCGCCTCGCAGGGGGTCCGAGCTGGCCCCTTTCCTGCTGCCCCAGGCCATGCCCTGGAGACAGGACGCAGCTCAGGGTGTCAGCATGCGTGATGCTTCGCTCGGCCATGCTCAGTGCTCCAGCTGGGAGGTGCACTCTCATGGCGACACCCACACCGTGACACGCCCACGTCCCAACACCTGCATTTTTTTTTTTGAGTTGGAGTCTCACTAGGTCACCCAGACTGGAGTGCAGCGGCCGCTCCAGGCCACCGCAGCCTCGACCTGCTGGGCTCCGCGATCCTTCCGCCTCAGCCTTCCGAGTAGCCAGAATTACAGGCGCGCGCCACCACGCTAATTTTTTTGATTTATTGTAGAGATGAGGTCTCGCCTGCCCAGGCGGGTCTTGAACCCGCGAGCTCAGGCAATCCACTCACCTCAGCCTCCCAAAGGCGTGGGGTTACAGGCTGAGCCACCAAGCCCGGCTGACACCTGCATTTTTGACACGGCATCCCGACACCCCCACCGTGACACCCACATCCTGGCTCCCACATCCTGACGCCCGCATTGTGTGACTGACGACACTCCCGTCCTGGCTGTCTCCCCCAAGCTCCTCTTGTCAGGTGACCAGTCCTCCAGCTTCTGGGACTGCAGGTGGAGGGGCCGGCTGGCCCCAAGGGCTCACCACGGGCTCTGGGGCTGGGAGTGGCCGGGACGTACATCGGCTCGGCTCTGACCTGAAGCTGGCACCTCGGGGCAGCGCCCGGTGACGGGCTGTGCCGGGGACACGTCGGGAGGCCTCTCCCTCCTCAGCCCCTGCCTCCTAGGGTCTTCGGGGGCTACGATGTTGGACAGTCATTCGCAGAAAGCAGGCACGTGCCGTGAGCTCCCAGTGGGGCTGAGGCTCAGGCAGTCCTCCCTCCCACGCCACAGCCTTACTCCTGGTGGATGGAACAAGTGTAGCCGCTGCAGGCAGGGACAAGCACTAGAAGCCACCACTGGATGAGCAGTGACCCTGTGCCGGCGACTCTGGGGCGCTGCTCACACCCCTCGCCTGAACCCACATGGCTGTCCTGTGAGCCGGTGTCACCCCCTTAGTGACGAGAGAGCAGCCCGGAGTGGGAGGGCCGCTGCCCAAAGTCACACGGCAAGCTGGTGGGACGAGGAGGGGAAGGCTGAACATCCCAAGCCCACGGTGCCCAAGGGCCACCTGCGGCTGGGCGGGGCGGGACGCAGGGGACCGGGGAGGGTGGCTGCAACCTTCAGGGGGGACACCGGGCACGCTCTCTCCACCCAGCCTTCGGCTCGCCAGGACTCCACGGGCCCCAGCATCTCGGCTCCCGCCTGCCGGCGGGGCACCAGACACAGGCAGGGAGGGTCACCACACAGCCCCCGCCGGGGCGGCAACAGAGACGCAACCCCCTCCTGGAAAGAGCTCCTCCCCACTCCCGCTCTGCAACAGCCCGTGGGGCGGGCGGGGCCAGGCGCCCCGTCGGAACAAAACCCACCCCGGCGGCTCGGGTGGCCACGTGGAGGGTGGCCCTCGGACGGCCACAGCCACTCCAGCCCAGCTGCTCCAGCCTCGCCAGCACGCCACGCCAATAAAAGCGGTTTCTTTTTTCATTACAAAACCCTTTATAGTCATTTCACGTCGCTTGGAAATCACAGAAATTAGGCAGAAAAAAACCCAAGGAACAAATGCAAACAAGCAGCACAGCGCTGCCCCGAAAGTTCTCGGCTCTCCTGGAGGCTGGGGAGGACACGGGCAGGCCTGGCGCCCACGGTGGGCGGAGCGTGGCCGGGCCGGGCTGCCGCGGCTCAGCTGTCCTCATCCGGGGACTCCGAGTCCATCCGCCCCCTCGCGCGCTCCGGCTGGTCGCTCCCAGGCCGATCCGGGTCGGGGTCCTCCTGCAGGCTGCTGTGGGCACACGGCAGGGGTGGGGGTGAGCAGGCGCCCCTTCTGCCTCCGGGGCACCGGGGGGCACGAGGGAGAGCTGTACCCCGTCTCTGGACTCGGGCACCGCAGACCTGTCTGCCCGTCTCCCACCGCTAAGAGCCCACAGGCATCCCGGGACCCCCACGCTCGGTTCCAGCAGGCCCAGGGCACGGTGGCCACCTGGCGAAGGCTGGACCCTGCTGGGCCTCGCTGCTAGACACAAGCCAGGCACTGGAGGCCACCAGCGGCCGGTGCTTGTGCTCGATGCCAGCCGAGGGTCAGCGAGAAGCCGCCCGCCCGGCAGGCTGGGCCCAGGCAGCTCCGCCCTGATACTGCCTCGGTGGGCTGGGGGACCCTGTGACTGAGGGGTGACGTCCCTGGGCCTCCTTCTGGGATATCAGCCCTGTGACAAGAGGCGACGTCCCCAGGACCCTTCCCAGGACAACCGACTCTGAGACGGGGGTGGGGTCCCACAAGGAGCAGCCCAGAACCAGGGTGTGCGCCACGCCGCCCTCTCTCTCTCACTCACTCGTCCTGCAGGTCTTCAGAGGAGCCGCACCTGGGCCCCTCCTCCGAGTCCTGGCCCTCCTCGGGCTGCCTGTCCTCTGTGCTCTCGCCCTTCTGGGACGTGGCCTCGCCGTTCACCGGGGCGGAGAGGTCTGGGCGGAACAGAGAGGTCATGGGCACGGCAGGGTCCCGAGAGCGATCCCCTCCCGTCGAAAACAATCCTCCTCCAGGGCCCCTGAGGTCCCCGTCCAGCTCCCCCTCCACGCCTGTCCACACACAGGGGACCTGCCACGCCCAGCCCGCAGCGCCCAGCCCGCAGCGCCCAGCCCGC
>NW_007028792.1:13021-13917 GCF_000164805.1 Carlito syrichta | reverse complement strand
CCAGCCCGCAGCTGGCCCCAGGACACTGGCCAGCCTCAGGAAGCGGGGGCCGGGCAGCGAGCGGCCGGGCCCCACTGAGGAGACGCCCATCTCGGCCGAGGACAGACAGACAGACGCCGGCTGAGGGTTGCCCTGGCCGCAGGGGCCTTGGCGGAGCCATCCTGAGCCTTGGTCTGAAGGGCTTGCCCACCTCATCTCCAGGGGGCAGCTCTGAGCGCCGAAATCAGGGCCGCCTGGCCCCAGCAGTCCGGCCACAGTCCCCGCTGGAAACTCCTGTCCCCTCTCAGCCTGCCGTTGCCCAGCAAGTTCACCTGAGGCCCCGCCTCCACCGACAGCCTCCGGGGACCCCTGCTCGCAGCCCTGCCACGCGCGCAGCCCTGGCTCTGAGCAGAGCCTCCAGGCAGCGCAGGGGTGTGTGCGCCCTGAGCCGCCCTGTCAGCCGCTGGCGCGGGCCCCAGGTCGTCTGCCCCTCCCTGCCCGGCAGGGTGGGGCCCGAACGCCCTCCCTGGATCCCAGGGCTGGAGCCAGATCTGTGCAGAGAGCCCCCTGAGGACATGACACCGCGGTGGGCCTGCGGAAGGGCGGAGCTGTGCCCCTCGCCTGCAGCGCTCGGCAAAGCTCCCGCTCCCTCATCGGCAGGGCCCGAAGCCCGGGGCCCCGACGCCCGCCCGGCCCTCACCGGTGCTGGGCTCGTCTTCCGCCTTCTCCGTGGGGGCCTCGTCCCCGGCCAGCTGCTCCTCGGCCTTCTCCGCCTCCGCCTTCTCCTTCTCCGCGCCCGTCTTGCTCGCCTTCTGCACCGCCTCGACCTTCGGCCCCAGGACTCGTGACTTGAGCCGAGTGTAGACCTCCGCCGCCTTCTCCATCACGTCCTTGTTGGCTTTGTAACGACGGATCTG
>NW_007028792.1:9942-12358 GCF_000164805.1 Carlito syrichta | reverse complement strand
TCCAAGCCCCACCGTACCTTCTTCAGCGTGGCCACCACGTCTGTGTTCTTTTGGAGGATCTGAGAGGTCACCTGCAGGGTCCCCAGCTCCTCCAGTGCATTCAGACAGCGCTTCACATCCTACAGGCGGTGGAAGTGAGGGGGACAGCCTGGCCGAGACGTCCCAAGGCCCGGCAGAGCGGAGGATGCCCTGGGCAGGCTGAATCTGCAGGACCGGGCGCCTCCCCGCCTGGCTGAGGGGGGCTCTGGGAACACGTGGACACTTGAGGGGCTCGGGACCACCGTGGCACCATCTGCTGGGAAAGTCGAACGCCCCTCAGGGAGACCCCACTTGCGCATGAGACGGGAACAAGGACTCCCCCCATGCATGGGTCCCTGGATTTGCCCGTTTTCCAAGAATAAGGGAGCCCCAGCTAGAAGGTGGCGGGAAATGGCTGAGCTGTGACTCCTGAGGCTCCTAGGAGGGTCTTACCGGGTTGTCGACCTTCAAAGCGAACTTGATCTCACTGTGCAGCTTTTGAAGCTTCTCCTCCACAGAAGGTTCTGGGCCAGGGGAGACAGCACCGCTAGGCCTGAGCTGGGGGGAGGCCCAGGCCGCAGGAGGCCAACTGGGGCACGGTGGCCCGAGACCCCCCTGGAGGAGCCGACAGGCCCGTGTCTGCCCACCTGCTGGGTCCAACCCAGCCCCCACCCCCTGGGGTCCTGCCTCAGAAGACCATCTAAACCACAGCCTCCCTGTCAGCCCCGGCCACCCCAGGCTTTGAGTGGGGCTGGGCGGCTGCCCCTCACCTCTCTTCTTCTCCATCTTCCTGTCCACCTGGAACCCTTCGGATCGCTTCCGGGCTCGCTCCACCTTCATGGGCCTACAGAGAGCAACCCCCTCAGATGGACTGGCCATGTGCAGGCAGCCTGGCCACTGCCACACTCTCACTGAGGGCCAGTACCTGCGGGTGGACCCATGCCCACCATGCAGGAAAACCTTAGAAGCCTGGCGGCTGGGGCCCAGGAGGGGTCCAGGCTGGTCCCTTACCACCTGGGCCCAGGACAGAGGCTGGGGGAGCTGCAGGCCTCAGGTGACTCTGGCATCAGCCCTCCCTCTGGCCCTCACAAGCAAAAGTGTGACATCTAGAAATCCCTTCCTTTCTATGCAGGCACAGGGTTGGTGACGTGAAACCCAGAAAGCGAGTTCTGAGCAGGCGCTAGCGCTTGTTGGTGGGGCCAGACGTGTCGTCGAGGCCCAGACCCACGTGTTGCTCACTACTACGCCCACAGTCCCTGATGGGCAGGCTGCTTGCTGGGGCTGGAACCCCTTTGGAAAGGGTGGGAGAGGCCCCGCTCCACACCTCAGCGGGCTGTGGCGGTCTCTCACCTTGGCGTGTGGCATCAGGCCCAGGTCCTTCTCAGGGTGGGCAGCGTCGCTGGCCCTATGTGTCTGGAGCACCCTGAGCCCTGACACCCACACGTCCTCCCCAGAGACTGCCAAGTGTCCCAGGGGCAGGATCACCCAGTGAGATCCCTGGTCTGTGAGGACCCCAGCCACACTGCATAGGCCCCAGGGCCTGACACCTTCCCCTGGCTCCAGCTCTAGGCTGGGTTCAAATCAGACCCTATCCTGCGGCGGGGGCGGGAGCCCACCTGGCTCGCGGCTTCTCCTCGGGTCGCCCCCGCTTCTCCTTCTGGCCAGGCTTCCTCACGGGCTCGGTGCTTGGCAGCTGAGACTTCTTGGCCGACTTCTTTGCCTGTGGAGGCAGAGGGGGCTGGAATGGCGGGAGGAGAGGTCTGCCCACACCCAACCATCCACCGAGTGATGCAGCGGATGCTTCCTGTTGCGTCCTACTGCCCCTCTGTCCGGATGTGGAGGTGGGACAGGAGGGAAGGGGACCCGGTGTCCAGCCTGTGCCTAGCAGCAGCTTCTTGGGCCTGAGCAGACCGCAGGGATCTTGGAGCCAAGACCCTCGGCGCCAAGATCCTTGGAGCCAAGATCCTCGGCGCAGACGGACAGCCCTAGCTGGGGCCTGACTTCCCTGGGCCGGCACTCAGTCCCGAGGGCAGTCCTGTGCTGGGACTTCTGTCCTCTTCTGTGACAAGAGAGCACTGGGCGACAAGGGCGGCCTTGCTCTCCCCAGAGAAGGCGGGTGTGGCCTGGGTCACCACTGCGTGGACTCAGGTCCAACCAACGGTGCCACGAGGGTGGGAGCGTGACGGGTCCGTGGCCCTCACGGGCAGGGTGGCACCACCCCCGGAGGCCTCCTCACTACCTGCGCTCTCCCACAAGGCCAGAGGGTGCCGGTGAGCCCCTGAACCAAGCCCTCCCTCCTCTGCCCGCAAGGGCCAAAGCCCAGCGGTCCCCACGCCCACCAGAGCCGGCACGCCCTGCACGCCCTGCACGCCCCCGGCCCGCCTCCTCTCCGCCCTCC
>NW_007028792.1:6425-9106 GCF_000164805.1 Carlito syrichta | reverse complement strand
CAGGGGGCCGCACGCGGGGCCACACGCGCGACAGAAGACAGCTATGACGCACGCAAGACACACACGGGCACCACGCACTAGACACGGACACACAACACATACAGACACGTCCGTGCACACGCAACATGTCTTGCACGCACACACACGTATGTGCACACGCATGCATTTGCACACACGCGCACACTCTTCCGCTCGCTCTCACTCAGGGCCCTCAAGGCGGCTTCCTCCTCTGACACCACTATTCTGGAATCTTCCAGCCCAGACCGTGCGTGCCCCTGGGAGCAGAGCAGCTAGTCGTCCACGCCTAGCGAAGCGCCACGGATACCCCAAACAGAAACCGCGGCCCCCGGGGTCGGCCCGTGGCGCTCAACCCAACGGCGGGCGCCCTACCTTCTTCTTCCGTGCCCCAGGGGGGCCCCGCCGCGGCGCCCGGACCACAGCTTTCTTCTCGGGGGTGAAGTCCTGGGGGGGAGACGGGAGCTCACGCACTGTGGGGTCCACCCGCCCCCACCCTCCTGAGGAGCAGACCCTGCTCACCTGGTCACTGGTTTTCTCTGACTCAGACGAGCTCTCCGAGTTCTCCTCCTCGGACGGGGACAGGCTGGCTTGATCCAGGTCGCTGGAGGCCTTTCGAGCGCGTTTGGAGACCGACATCTGCAGGGAGTGGTCGTATCACACCGGGAAGGTTGCCTTCGTGGCAGGAGCCCCCCCCCGCACCTGGCACTCCCAGCCCAGGCAGAGCAGAGGCTCCGGACCCCTCTGGGGGCCAGGAACCCTCTGAGACTCTGACACAAGCATAAGCAGTGATCTTAGCCAGCATGGTGGCTCATACCTATGATCCTAGCACTTTGGGAGGCAGAGGTGAGAGGACTGCCTGAGCCCAGGGGTTCAATACCAGCCTAGGCAGCTCGGTGAGACGTCTCTACGATAAATAAAAAACTGAGCCAGGTGTGCTGGCACGCACTGTGGTTCCAGCTACTTGGAAGTGAGGCGGAAGGATCGCCCGAGCCCAGCAGGTCGACGCTGCGGTGGCTGTGAGCGTGCCACTGCACTCCAGCCTGGATGACAGAGCGAGACTCCGACTCAAAAAAATAAACAAATAATGAAAGTAATACCTTCTTCTAACAAAAGATTTGCTGCTAGGATCTGGGCCTTTGGGCACCCAAATCCTGGGAAGCAGTCAAAAGGTAATGGGGAGAAAACATCCGGAGGAGAAAACACACATCCACACAAAACTCTCCACTAACGTTCACAGCGACATGACTCATAATCGCCAAAAAGCACAAACAACCCAGGTAGTCATCAACAAATGGACAGACACAGTGTGGTCCATCGACACAGTGTGGAGCGTCACTCAGCCGTGAAGAGGAAGGAGGCTCTGACCTAGGCAATGACGTGAACGGACGCTAAGGACGCCATGCTCAGTGACACCCAGACACAAAAGGACACACAGTGCGCAATTTCACTCTATGAAATGCCCAGAACAGGCGAATCCACAGAGCCAGGATGTGGATTCGTGGGTGCCAGAGGAAGGGGTATGGGGCGTGATGGCTGATGGGGCTTATTTTGGGGGTGATGGAATGTTCTAGAACTAGAATGTTGCACAATTCTGCAAATATACTAAAAACCAGTGAGTCGTACACGTTAAAGGAGTGAACGTCGTGGCATGTGGATTCCATCTCAATTTTTAAAATGCATAATAAGAAACACAAAAAGCAACAGAAAGGGAGGGGAGGGCAGGGCCGGGCGCACCAGGTGCCACCGCCCACCCTACCTTCAGCGCCGACGTCTTCCTCTTCAGGCCGCTGCTGTCACTGCTCTTGTCCGAGCCCGAGTCGCTGTCCATCCTGTTGCTGGCAGCCGCCGCGGTCATGGCCGTGACGGCCATGACCCCCCGGTCGTCGTCGTCCTCGTCGGCGTCACTGCCGCCTGCCGGGCCGGCCTCCGGGGCCTCGCTGTCGGAGGAGCTCACCGGCTGCGAGCGGGGCAGAGACTGCGGGTCACCAGGAGTCCCAGGGGACTTGCAGTCAGGACCGCGTCCACGGCCTGGCCTCACACCCGGGTCCACTCTGCCCTTTACAGATGGGGAAACTGAGGCCGGAAATCTGAGGAACGAGGCGGGAGAGTGAGGGAGATACGTGCGTGGCGGGGGCCGGGGCCGGGGGCGCCTTGGGCAAGTGGCTCAGCTTCCACATCTGAGCAAGGGGGCGGCGTGGAGGGGGAACAGGTGGCGTGTAAAGCGCTTCGGGCAGAGCCCCAACGGCAAGGCGTCCAGAAACGACCGCCCTTTCTCTTCAAAAGTCCCTCATCGTGACAAGGAGGAAGATGACCCGGGACAGGCCCCCAGGCCTCCGCCCTCCGGGCCCTGCTGTGTCCACCACACTCAGAGCACCTGCGCAGGCAGCGACAGCCACAGTCAACACTGGGTGTCGCTGCTTGTACGCCTGCCACGTGACCGAGGCACCCACTCGGCCGGCGTCTGCCAGGCAGTTCTATGCCGCGCACTGGGCAGAGAGCACACAGGTGACCGTGGCATGGTCCCCCGCCCCGGGGGCTGACAACCTGGTGGGAGAGGCTGGTCACAGCCACTTAAACAGACAAATACAACTCCACGCGCGGTGACAACAGGAAGAAGACGCAGTGTGTGGCTGTGAGGATGAAGAAGGGTGGGGGACGGGGCG
>NW_007028792.1:2444-6405 GCF_000164805.1 Carlito syrichta | reverse complement strand
GGGGGGGGGGGACAGGAGGTCCAGGAAGAAGGGAGGGAGGGACATTTTTGCAGTGGTCGTCCAAGCACGCCAAGGGGCTGGCCACATTCCGGAGCAGGAACGGCAAGGATGAAGGTTCCCCCAGGAACCGGAAGAGGCTGGTAAGTGGCTGGAGCACAGAGAGAGGCAGAGGACAGGACGGGAGGGAGGCCAGGGAGGGAGGATGCGGAGCGAGGCCAGGGCTGGGTCACCGAGGGAGGCACTGGCGTCCAAAGTCGGTCAGGCCGACCGCACGATGAAGGCCTAGCCACAGGGCCCACCCAGTCCTTTGCTGACCTCGTTCTGGAAGCTTCGTGTTTGCGGAAGCTGCGCTGGGCCATCCGCCCCACCCCACACACGTCCTGGAGCACCGACTGTGTGCCAGCCCGGTGCCGGGGCTGCAGAAGAGCAGGACACGGTCCCCGCCCTCGGGGAGCCCGCCGTCTCACGGGGACACGGGAAACGCAGCCACAGCACAGCACAAAGGGCGTACGCTGCCATGAGCACACAGGCGCCGAGCCCCTCCCCGCCAGACCCGACCGAGCGATTTCGTGTCACTTCTCCTCTAAGTAACTGCTATTTCCTAAGAAAAGGGAGACAGACTGAGATTCCTAAAAGCCACATTCTCTGGAAACAACCTGAGCGCCCATTAACTGATGAACAAACACAGAGTGGTCCATCCACACGGTGGAATATGACTCAGCCACGAACAAGAAGGCGGCTGCGACACAGGCCACAGCATGAAGGACCTTGAGGACGTCAGGCTCCGTGAGACACACACTGTGTAACTCCATTTCTCTGAAACATCCAGAGCAGGCCAGTCCACAGAGACAGGATGCGGATTCGTGGGTGCCAGAGAGAATCGGAGGTGATCGCAGGCGGGTACGGTGCTTCTCAAAGGGGGGGGTTGACAGGAACATTCTAGAATTAGACAGTTGTGAGGGCTGCCCTACACTGCTAACACCCTGAAAGCCACTGCAGGGTATCCTTTAAAACAGTGAGCTTTATGCTACATAAACTTTACTTCAATTTAAAAAAAATTAAGCATAAAGGTCAGGCATGGTGGCTCACGCTTATAACCGCAGCACTCTGGAAGGCCAAGGCGAGAGGACTGCTTGAGACCAGGTGTTCAAGACCAGTCTGGCCAATTTGGCAAGACCTCATCTCCACAAAATATCAAAAAATGAGCTGGGCATAGTAGTGCATACCTGTAGTCCTAGCTACTCGGAGACTGAGGCGGAAGGATTGCCTGAGCCCAGGAGGTCGAGGCTGCGGTGAGCCATGATCGTGCCACTACACTCCAGCCTGGGCGACAGCTCAATCCATCCATCAATCAAATGACGACTAAAGCCCCATTCTCTCGGCATGATGCCCGTCAGGCGAGGTGGGCAGGAGCCAAGAAGGCGCGGGCTGAGAGAAGCCAGTAGTGAAGAATGGATGTGGGAGCAGGTGAGGGGAGTTTAAGGAGCCCCAGAACCGTGAGGCTGGTCAGGAGGGACAGGGCTGGCTGGACAGGTGCTGGGGGAGAGGCAGGCACACCAGCATAGGCACGGAATGCAGGCACGGGGCAAGGAGCCTGGCAGGCATCGGGGCTGGGTAGGTGAAGGGGCCTCGGCCTCCTGCAGGTCCCTGGCAAGCCCCCAGGCTTACCCGACCCTCCCCTGCCAGGACAGGTTTGGAGCCCTCACCAGTCTCCAGCATGCAGACACAGCTAACCATCCCCACCTGGACCAGAAAAACGGAGCCAGGTGTTTGCAGGACCTCTGTGCAGCGTCGACTGTGTTTTGTCTCCCTCAGGCATGTGGCCCTATCTGTGTAAATTTTCGACAAGATTCAAAAGGATGATACTGAGCAGGTCAAGCCCCAAACTGAAAATACAAGAGGAGTGCTGAGGCTCGGTGGACTTGCCTCCAGGGCCTTGCCAGGGCTCCCGGCTGCAACTTCTCTCTGGGAAAGCCTAGTAAGAAGAGAAGGGAAATGTCACCCCCCAAGTTCACGGTGTGAGGGGCCAGCTCAGAGAGTAAGGGATCAAATAGCGGGGCTGAGGCTCTTGCAGGAAGAGCAGGTGAGGACCACGATCCCAAGGGTGGACATGGGTGACACAGAGCTTGCCATGTCTCCCTCTATGGGATCGGTAGGAATTATCTTGATTTTGCAGATACATTAAAAAGCCCTGGGGCAACCCCTCTGGGTTCCCAGCCACTGTGGGAGCTTCTCTGTCCTCTCAATAAATCCTGCTTTCTCACTTAAAAAAAAAAAAAGCCCTCCTTAGCCAGGCATGGTGGCTCACACCCGTAGTGCCGGCAACTCAGACTGGAGCATCACTTGAGTCTAGGAGCATAAGCCCAGCCTGAGCAACAGTGAGCCGGCATATCAAAATAAAAAAAATTAGCCGGGCATGGTGGCACGTACCTGTAGTCCCAGCTATGCGGGAGGCTGAGGTGGGAGGATCGCCTGAACCCAGGAGGTCGAGGCTGCGGTGAGCCGTGATCATGCTACTGCACTCCAGCCAGGACAACAGAGTGAGATCCAGACTCAAAAAAAAAAATCCCTCCTGCTCTTGACCAGCCATGACCTTATTTTGTTTCCATTGACCGGGAAGAATGTGCATGTTCCACAGCTGGGGAAACTGAGTCTGGGAAGGAGAGTGACGTGCCACACACTGTGCTTGTGGACCAAGCCAGGACCTCGGATCCAGAAAAGGTTCTGGGAAATCTGATCCACACCGAGGGGTCTGGAGGTCGTGAATGCGGGCAGTACAGAGAAGCCCCCAGAAAGAACAGCCAAAGCCAGCCCACTCCACCAGCCTGAGAGTCGGGAGCTGAGAGGACGCACAGCTCCCCCTCCGGCCTGGCGACCTGGAGGGTGACCAATCGAAAGAGGAAGGTCGACCCAGCTGGGCGTTCCCAACTGCCCCCATACCAGCTGAGCACCCACTGGGCGGCGCTGGGCTGGGTGCCAATGTGCGCCTGGTTCTGGGGCCCTCCCAGGAGCCTGTGTGAAGCTAGTGGACCATGACCGACTACGCTCAGAGAGAGGATGTCAGTTCCCAAGACACAGCGAACCAGGGGTGAAAGCAGGTCCCGGGCCCATGCGGCAGGATCCACACCCTCCCCCACCGGAGAGGTTCCTCCTAGGCCCCCTCCCCAGGTCCTGTCCCAGCGGGAAAGAAAAGCCAGCCTGGGAGCTAGGGGCCTGGGAGCCGGGTCCTGGCTTCTGGTCCCAGTCCACCCTCCTGCTCACTGGCTAGAGGACCCTGAACGAGCTCCACTCCCTCTTCATCTACCAAGGAACAGAGATGCACAAGTGGGACCCTTCGAGGCAGACGGTTCTCAGCCACGGTGACTCTGCCCCAGGAAGCACTTAGCGATGTCTGGAGACATCTGGCGATCGAGGCTGGAGGGGGTGTGTTCCTGGTCTCCTCAGGGGAGGCAGGGAGGCTCCACAGCGCCCTGTGATTTCCACAGACTGACCCAGCCCCAGAGTTGCCACTCTGGTGTTCTGAGGTACTGGTGCTCGGGCCCAGATGCCAGCTGGGTCCCTCCGGGCACCGAGCAACGCTGACTGTCATCTGCACACCTGTCCACCTGCTCAGGCCACCCTCATGGTCGCCGTGAGGACGGGAAGTCAAGGAGCTGGCACCAGGCCAAGACACACTTGTCGCCCACTGGCCTGGGGAGGGCATGGGAAGCACAGAGTCCTGTCCATGCCTGGCAGGGATACCAGTCAAGGCTGCGCAAAGAATGAATCTGTTCTCTGTATCTGGTGTGGACTGAGTGTCAAGATAAGACGTTGGGTAAATAAAGAGAAGTTCAGAATCACACGTTAAAAAAAGAAAGCTGCCGGGCTCAGCGTGTAATCCCGTGCCTTTGGGAGGCTGAGGTGAGTGAATTGCCTGAGCCCGCGGGTTCGAGACCCGCCTGGGCAGCGAGACCTCATCTCT
>NW_007028792.1:0-2379 GCF_000164805.1 Carlito syrichta | reverse complement strand
CCAGCCTGGGTGACAAGAGTGAGACTTCGCCTCAAAAAAAAAAAAAAACCACATTAAAGGGTGTGCTGATTTACCTAGAGGGAACAAGGTCAAGACGCAACGAAAGAGAACCCAAGCTGGGTCACAAGAGACCCCAGAAAACTCAGCCCTCTCGAAAGCCTCTGGTCTATCCAACAAGGACGAGCGGAACCGGGGTGAGTCGGAACACGCTGAGCCAGGGAACCCTTGTCCCCAGACATGCCATGGGCGACAAAAGTCACACACCCCCGAGGTGACCCCGAGAAAGCGCTCAGGAAACACCTGCTGAGTGAGTCTGAATTCTGGACTGGAGCTCCTAGAAGGCCGGGACGGGCCGCATCAACCCATGCTCATAGTCCCTAGGGTGGCAGGCAGAAGATGTCAACACAGAAGTGTCTGTGGACCCACATGGAGACACTCGCCAGCTTAACCAGACCAAGGGAATGGAGTGGCACGCCTAGGCCATCCCGAGACCCAGGTGACAAGCAGGACCAGGCGCCACAAGCCCCCTCCAGCCTCTACTCACCAATGTCCCCTCCCAGAGAGGCTGGACGCCCCCGCCCCGCCTTCCCCAACCCGGCCCTCAGGTGTCCTTCTCTTCTTCCCCAGCCAACCTCTCTGCCGTGGTCAGTTTCCTCGGCCTCCCAACATCAGGCCTCCCCCTCCTTCCCCGCCCTGGACACCCTGGCCCCCACACCCTCACATAAGTCTCAAAGCAGCAGCCAGAAGCAGAGCAGAGACCCCCCCAGCCCAGTTCCCCCCAATACCCAGAGCATGGCACCCCATCCTTCCTCCGCCTTCGGCAAGGGGCTTCTACGCTCTGAACTGCTTGGATGCTTCCAGACACTTGACTTGCCAATGAAATCTCGCCTCTGAGATTCTTGGAACGTCCTCCCACCTGACTGAGAACTTTCATGTCTACAAATGACCGCCTTTTCCACCTAAGCTAACATCTAGCAGTCACGGGGAGAAGGGGGTGTTCGTAAAAGAACTGTCTTTCCCAAAGAAAGCAAGAGGGTCAGGCTCGGTGGCTCAGCTTGTAATCCCGGCATTTTGGGAGCCCGCGGGTTTAAGGCCAGCCCAGGCAACTTGGCAAGACCTCGTCTCTACAATAAATCAAAAACTAGCTGAGTGTGGTTAGTGCGCGTTTGTAGTTCTGGCTACTTGGAAGGCTGAGGCGGAAGGATCGCCGGAGCCCAGCAGGTCGACACCGGGATGACCTGAGCATGCCACTGCATTCTAGCCTGGTGACAGAGTGAGACTCCAACTCAAAAAAATAAATAAATAGAGAGGTTTCATAAGAGCAGTATCAACACTGCCATAGACTCCGGCTGAAACCAGAGCAGTGGTTTCATGCGGGGTGGGGGGAGAGCTATATACTCCCACCCACCTAGGGACACTGGGTGATGTCCAGGGACTTTTGTGGTTGCCACAGCTGGAGCAGGTGTTCCCGGCAAGGAGTCGGTGGAGGCCAAGGATGCAGCTCGACGTGTGGAGTGCCCAGGACGGCCCCCCGGAGAATGACCCGGCCCAGCATGGCCACAGCGCCTGGGGGGAGCCTGGCTGGGAGGCCGCTCCGCCTGAGATGGACAGGCCCCCGCTCACCTGCCGCGAAGACACGCCCTATCACCCCCAGGACTCACCGGAGGCGCGCTGTAGCTGGCGTGTGGATTGTTCTGGATCTCCCACAGGCCCTCATTGAAGCCTTTCCGCTTGTTAGGCTTCCCGTACTTATCTTTACACTTGTCGTAGGGGAACAGGTCCTTGGGCCCCAGGAAGGCTCTGGAGGAAGGAACCACGGGCCGGCCAGGGTGAGTGAGGCCACCCCGGGGGCGCCGGGCAGGGCAGGCCCAGCCCCAGCCGGGGACACTTACGTTTCGTGGGTCCCGAAGAAGAAGATGGGGTATTTGTTGGGCGGGGGCTTCACGGCGCCGTCGGCGATGTCATCAATCTGCAGAGGGAGGCCAGTCAGGGGGTGGCTCGGGACACGAGGACGGTTCCACCCTCGGACCCCGGACATCACCGAGAAAACGGCGCGGGGACGGGGGACAGCCGGCTCGGAGAAGCCCTCGTCCGGGGAGAGGCATCCCCGTCCAAGCGGGACTCTGCGCCTCCGCACATCCCCCACCGTACCCCGGCGCCCACCCAAAGCCTCCTCTCCCCGCACAGGAGGGCGGCTGGCCCCCAGGCAGGTGCCTCACCTGAGCCGGCCAAGCGTGGCCCTCGAGCTCCAGGGGGCGGGGCCCGCTCGGTCCGGGGGACACCAGGCCCCGCCCTCAGGCCCTCCCGCCCAGAGGGGACCCGCGGGGGGTCTCCCGAGGAGGCGGCTGGCGCTCCGAGGGTGCGGCGGGTGGGGGTGGG
>NW_007028791.1:327089-327990 GCF_000164805.1 Carlito syrichta | reverse complement strand
TTAATCCTCTTCTCTCTCCTGCTACTTTCCAACGTCGGCCTCTCCGCGCGCAGCGACCCAGGGTCTCCCTGCCAGCCCCAGACCGCGCGGGCGCAGGGCGGGGACAGGGCACTCCGATGCTCTTCCCCGGCCCCCAGCCTCGGTCTCCCGTTCTCCCCACGCCCCCGCTGCCAGCCCCGCTCTCCTCACTGGTGCCCTGCCCACGCCCTTCCGGCTCGCAGGCGCGGCCCCCCCGCTCCGTGGCCCCGGCTCCTCTCGCCCTCTGCTCCTGCTTGTCGCAATCGCTGTACAAAGGGCCGGGGCGGGAGTGGGGGGCGGACGAGGGGAGCCGGGCCCGAACTGGCTGCCTCTGCGGGGCGGTGGCCAATCCGGAGCGCGCCCGCCCGCGCGCGCGGGAGGGCCCTGGGCAGCCGCCCGCGGCCGGGCGGAGCTGCGGGCAAAACCGGGAGCTCGCCGGGGGCACGGACGGCAGCCCGCCGGGGGCCCTCCGCCTCTAGCTGTTCAGGAAAATGAAAAAGGAGGATCATTGAGCCCAAGAATCGAGAATGAAACCACGTCTGCAAGCCAGCCTGGGCAACAAAATGAAACCCTGTGTATAAAACACAAAATATGTTGATCCACAGGAGATAAACCTTGAATCAGAAAACTTGAATCTCTTGTAATGGACAGTAAGCCCATCTGCTCTGCCCTAGCGTGAGACATTTTTAAAAAATTTACCAGACATTCAGGATTTCTGCATTTTTGCTCTGGAGGGAGACACTGTCTCTTTATTTTAAAGCTGTAAACAGACTTATTATTTGCTACTTTATGGAGGAAAAAGTCTGTATCACCAAAGCTGTTCTCTGTAGAAACATTCTTGAAAACATAACAAAAAACCAGTGTGTCTTGCTCACAGATATGT
>NW_007028791.1:300177-327069 GCF_000164805.1 Carlito syrichta | reverse complement strand
CGGCCCTGGAGGCGCTCGGTCGAAGCGAGGACGCTGCCGGGGGCCCCCCACCAGGACGGCGAGGAGGAGGGCGACGGCGGAGGCCCCGCGGACCACTTCGGCGACGGGCGCGAGCCGCTGCCGGGCGGCTGCAGCCTCCTCTGCAAGCCGTCGGCGCTGGCCCGGTGCCTGCTGCGCGCGCTGCGCCGCTCGGCGGCGCTGGAGCCCGGCCCGCGCTCCTGGCTCTCGGGGCCCCACCTGCAGACCCTCTGCCACTTCGTCCTGCCCGTGGCGCCCGGGCCTGAGCTGGCCCGGGAGTACCTGCAGTTGGCGGACGACGGGCTGGTGGCCCTGGACTGGGTCGTGGGAGCTTGTGCCCGGGACCGCCGGGTCACGCACGCCGGGGGCCTTCCGGCGGTGCTGCTGGTGATCCCCAATGCGTGGGGGCGCCTCACCCGCAACGTGCTTGGCCTCTGCGTGCTCGCCCTGGAGCGCGGTTACTACCCGGTCATCTTCCACCGCCGCGGCCACCACGGCTGCCCGCTGGTCAGCCCCCGGCTGCAGCCTTTCGGGGACCCGTCCGACCTCAAGGAGGCAGTCACTTACATCCGCTTCCGACACCCGGCGGCCCCGCTGTTCGCGGTGAGCGAGGGCTCGGGCTCGGCGCTGCTGCTGTCCTACCTGGGCGAGTGCGGCTCCTCCAGCTACGTGACGGGCGCCGCCTGCATCTCGCCGGTGCTGCGCTGCCGCGAGTGGTTCGAGGCCGGCCTGCCCTGGCCCTACGAGCGGGGCTTTCTGCTCCACCAGAAGATCGCTCTCAGCAGGTGGGTGACGGGGGCCGCAGACCCGCGCGGAGGGAGCAGAGGTCTCGAACTGGCTGGGAAACAACTCTACTCCGTATTCAAACAAACGGTTGTGGGCAAAGTTCTCCGCACACATTTTCCAAAATTGTCTCAATCCGGTAGTCTAGAGAGAACCAGGGAAGCAGGTTTAACGGCCATAGTCGGACTCAACGAACATCACTGTGCGTGCGAGAGCAGGGCCCTCTCGCCTCATCTCAGCCCCGCAGTGTCCCTGCAACTCGAGCGCCTGGCCCACCGGCCGCAGTGACGCCCAACGTTTACCACTTAGTCCATAGCTTGACAAGTCAGCAAAGAGGGATCTGGAAGCAGATGCTAACGATGATCTGTCCGCAATGTTTACTTACAGTCTCTGAGCCTGGAGGTGAAAGGAATCAGAAATACGGTGGTATTTGATTTATTACAATTATTTACACCTAACAAATGTTTTACATATTTCTAGGTATGTGTTCAATATTTACTATTTAAAACAAAAAAAAATTTTTTTGAGTCAGAGTCTCATTCTGTCGCCCAAGCTGGAGTACAGTAGTACGCTCACAGCCACCACAGCCCTTACCTGCTGGGCTCAGGCGATCCTTCCACCTCAGCCTTTCAAGTAGCTGGAACTAACTTTTTGATTTATTGTAGAGACGAGGTCTCGCCAAATTTTCCAGGTGGTTCTCGAACTCCTGGATTCAGGCAATCCTCTTGCCTTGGCTTCCCGAAGTGCTGGGATTAACAGACATGAGCCATTGCACCCGGCCTAAATTTTTTTTAAAAATATTTAAACCAACTTAAAAAAAAAAAATCTCCAAAAGAAGAACAATTTACTACCAGGGTGACAGACAAGAATTTTCTACTGAGAAGGCCTGAGTGACATTCCCAGCCTGCACTCTGGCGTTCCTTGGAGATGGCAGAATGAGGGTGAAGACTTATGGCAACAGTGTGGTGTAGCAAAAAGACCTGGGATATGAGGTCAGACCCTGATTCAAATTCAAATCCTGAATTTCCCGCAAGTTAGCTCACCTCTTGGAGCCTCACTTCCCTCTTCATTTAAATGGGGTTAATAATAACAACCTCCCAAGGTGTTTGGAAAAGGAAAGAAAGGGCCTGGCACTGGTTTGGTGCTCAATCAATGGTGATAATTGTGATTTCTCTTTCTTTCCCTGCCACATTTTGCCTCCTGTCCTGAGAAGGTCAAACTCTGAGCTCAATCAACAACAGCCTGAAGCACTGCCATGGCAACCCAGAGGTGCTGGCGCAATTCAGGGCAAGGTGCTCTCATCTGGCTTGATTGCCATAGTTTCCATCCCAAAGTGACCACCACCAGTGCTGATCTGGGCACCAGCTGGAGGGTAGGGTGAGGGAAGTGGAGAGAAACCCTGCACATTTAGGAACTACCTGTCACATGAAAGTTTGGCATTGAAAATTCGGGGGAAGCATCTCTGAATGCTTGCAGGAGACACGCATCTAATTTCAACTGGCTAAGGCTGGATTGATTTACTCAAAGGACTGAGTTGCTCATCCTGGCCTCCTTGTCAGGGTGCCAAGCCCTCTCCAGGGAGCTGGAAACAGCAAAGATCTCCCTCTTCCCTAAAGCAGTTGCTCTTAGGTCCCCATTTGGGAACCTACCCACTAAATCAATTACACCTCCAGTGGCTGCTTCTGCTACCCAGCACTCTTTAGGAATACCTGCCCAGGATCAAGGTTACACTCATTTGTCATTATCAGCATATTTTATTAAAAATAGAAACAATAAGCCGGGCTCGGTGGCTCAGCCTGTAATCCCGCGCCTTTGGGAGGCTGAGGTGAGTGGATTGCCTGAGCCCGCGGGTTCGAGACCCACCTGGGCAGGCAATGCCTCATCTCTACAATAAAATCAAAAAAATTAGCCGGGCGTGGTAGCGTGCGCCTGTAATTCCGGCTACTCGGAAGGCTGAGGCGCAAGGATTGCCGGAGCCCAGCAGGTTGAGGCTGCGGTGACCGGGAGCGGCCACTGCACTCAGTCTGAGCGACAGAGTGAGACTCCAACTAAAAAAAAGAAAGAAAGAAATAAACAATAAAATGTAAATGATTGGTGGATGAGGAGGAGGTGTCACTTACTGATTGTGGATAGTCTGAGCCAGAAGTTCTTCTAGGAGGGGCTCATAGCGCTCCCTAAAGAGGGCCAGAAGTTGAGGTTAGGAGGGGAGCCTTTCCTGTAGATCAGCAGCTGTGAAGTCAACTACTGTCCTCAGATGCTGGGCAGGCACAGTAATGCCATGAATGACAGGCCTGGTGGGCACTGTGACACAGGAAGGGGGAAGAAGCTGATTGTTGCCCTGAAGAATGCCAGCCCATATGGCCAGATCTTCCCATTTCCCTAGAGATGCTGAACATCTGCATTTTTACTTGAAATATCCTGACTTGAAATAACGGCCATGAAATGGAGGTTTTTAAAAGCCCTATACCCCAAAGAAAGCCCCTGTGACCAGGGTCTGGCCTGTGGGCTACCACTCTGTCCCTTCTGTCAACTGCTGATCTGATCTCTTCCCTCTTTCCCACCTTCCCCATCCGCCTTCTCGCTGCCAGATATGCCACGGCCCTTGAGAACACAGTGGACACCAGCAAACTGTTCAGAAGCCGCTCCCTTCGAGAGTTTGAAGAGACCCTCTTCTGCCACACTAAAAGTTTCCCCATCAGCTGGGATACCTACTGGGACCGCAACGACCCTCTCCGGGATGTGGACGAGGCGGCTGTGCCTGTGCTGTGTATCTGCAGTGCTGACGACCCTGTGTGCGGACCCCCAGACCACACTCTGACAACTGAACTCTTTCACAGCAACCCCTACTTCTTTCTCCTGCTCAGTCGCCACGGAGGCCACTGTGGCTTCTTGCGGCAGGAACCTTTGCCAGCCTGGAGCCACGAGGTCATCTTGGAGTCTTTCCGGGCCTTGACTGAGTTCTTCCGAACGGAAGAGAGGATGAAAGGGCTGAGTAGGCGCCGAGCTTCATTCCTAGGGGGCCGGCGTTGCTGGGGAACCCTGCAGAGGCGGGAGGTCTCTCTCTCTTCCAATCTGGAGGAAATCTTTAGCTGGAAGCGATCATATACAAGGTGAGAGACCTGGCCTGAGAACCCCCAAGTCCTGCAAGGAAGAAGAGAGCTGGGAAGAGAGAGTCCCCAAAGATGGTGAGGACTGAGTGGGGGGAGCTTCAGCTCTTTGCTCGGAATTCAACCCTTTCTCTCTCAAACCGGTCCTCAGAAGGAAGCAGAACTTCCAGCAATTCTGCACTCACTTTACCCTGAGCAGAACTCCCACCCAGGCTCTGCTCAACACATTCCTACTCATCCTGGTCAGCAGTGGGACCTTCCCAGTCACTGTTTCCTGTCACTGACTTCAGGAGCCAAAGTACAGCACCTTTTAAGTCCATGGGTTAAGGAGAAAATGCTCTCTTACTAGCAGTGACTACAGGGATGATGAGTTTATGCATGTCATTGGGCAGCTCTGTCCCACATAAATAATCAGATCAGTGACCCTGATTCTTGGAGCTGGAGCCACTCGATGTAGTAAAGACAGGATGTTTGTGTCTCGGTCCCACTTCCCTCATTTGATCTGTGGTTGTGGTGCTCTGTCTAACCAAATGTGTGGGCAGCTGTGGCAGCAGGGTCCCAGACATGCTCAGCTGTACCAGGCTTGTGAGAGTGAGAAGGGCAGCAGAGGCAGCAAGTGCTGTACTGGGACTGGATTGGTACAGGCTGACCAGGTAAAGAACCTGAACGCTCCTCTCTGAAATACAAAGGTCCGATCTCAGAGGCGCTCTGCAAGTCTCAGCTGGGAATGGGGCTGATCTGAGCTTCAGCCTATTTCCTCAAACCTCACTGGAGAGATCTCAAGTGTATTTTAGGAATAGGAAATGCTCTCATGTAAGGTCTGAGAGCTCTGCTAGACCAATCAGCCAGACTTTCAGGTACCCTAGATACTCCCTCCAGAACCATTTCAGGGGATTATTACAGAGAGCTCCATCCAAAGCTGTTTGTCTACTGAGACGTGGGCTTTCTCTAAATCAGTGATCATCATAGCTATTTTTTTTTTAATTGAGTTGGAGTCTCACTCTGTTGCCCAGGCTGGAGTGCAGTAGCATGCTTATGGCCACCACAGCCTCAACCTGCTGGGCTCAGGCAATCCTTCCACCTCAGCCTTCCAAGTAACTGGAACCACAGGCAGGCACCACCATGCCTGGCTAAATTTTTTATTTATTATGGAGATGAGGTCTCACCAACTTGCCCAGGCTGGTCTCGAACCCCTGGACTTGGGCAATCCTCCCGCCTCCACTTCTCAAAGTGCTGGGATTACAGGTGTGAGCCACCGTGCCCAGCTGCTTATCGTAACTTAAGATGTTTTTTGGTGAGTTGCTCCCTTTTCTGGCCTCTCCCCTTCCAGAGCCAGGAGAGACATCTGGTACCAGAGGAAACAAAAGCACTAAGAGGTTGACTAGGGCTGACTCAGTGATTTATGAATATTTCACATTACCATGCTTTGTCTGCACAATTATTCAAAAGGCCATCCATGTAAAGGCAGAAAAGCTGTATTCTGCATCTGGCCACTCAGTGATTAAGTGAGTATTTGGTTTTATGAAGACTAATGCTGAAGACCAGAGAAAAATAAGTTCTAGTGTACGGACTGATCCATGTATCCTAGTTTGGATTAGGCCATTACAATTTTTTGACAATAGGACATATGTTTCCATGTGTTGCTCAGATTCAAAGCTTTGCCCTGAGGTTTTATTTTAACTTGTTATTGAGAAAGATTTTGACCTCACAAATAGCAAAGCAATTGTAAAGAGGAGACACACTTATCCCAAAACCCACATCCCAAGATTCAGTGTAAGGTATCCCTGGGTCCATGATTCCATGTTTGGATAATCTTGCCCCAGCCTTGTTCTTCTAGGTCAAATAAGAAGAAACTCTGGGCCGGGCTCGGTGGCTCAGCCTGTAATCCCGTGCTTTGGGAGGCTGAGGTGAGTGGATTGCCTGAGCCTGCAGATTCGAGACCCACCTGGGCAGCGAGACCTCATCTCTACAATAAATAAATAAATAAATCAGCCGGGCATGGTAGCGCGCGCCTGTAATTCCAGCTACTCGGAAGGCTGAGGCAGAAGGATCACCGGAGCCCAGCAGGTTGAGGCTGCGGTGGCCGGGAGCGGCCACTGCACTCCAGTCTGGGTGACAGAGTGAGACTCCAACTCAAAAAATAAAATAAAATAAAAATAAAGAAGAAACTCTGAACTAACTCCAAGAATCTGAACTGAACTACAGACAACACTTGACTGTCTAAGGCACATTATCCTATTGTGAAAAGATTATCTCCTTCCTCTCCACTTCTTCCTCCTCCTCCACATTCCTCATCTAACCTTCTTTCACCATTTCTAAGCAGGAGAAATAAAAAGGAACTGAAATCTAAAGAAGCCTTTCTGCTGCTGGTGAACAACAGCCTTGGTGTGAGGCTTAGTGAGGGAGAATTACTGCCATCTGGCTACCCACCCACCCCCACATCTGGTATAGTGGGGATTTGGGTTATTTAGGGTTCTGCAGTCTCAGTTGCCCTAGGATCATTCAGAACTGATTGCAACATGGAAAGCAGCCCAATGAGTTTTTTGTTTTACAAACTAGAGATGGGGGGGGGTCTCACTGTGCTGTCCAAGCTGGTCTCAAACTCGTGGGCTTCAGCAATCCTCCTGCCTTGGTCTCCCAAAGTGCTGGGATTACAGGCATGAGCCACCACACCTGGCCAAGGCTTATCCCTAAAGGTGAAAATTTGGATAGTTTCTCTAGATCAGATATCACAGGATCCTGGTCCTTCAAGATATTTCTGGGGAAGCAGTGGTTGGGTTTCCTTTTCCTTTTTTGCAGGAAAGAAAGCTTTCCAGGGAGGGGAGCATATAAACTTTGCATTTATAGTCTTAAAGCTCTCAGAAGAATGGCAGAACAGACCCAGTTCAGGTTCCGTTAATTCCCTTGGACTCTGAGCCCCAATGAGTAAACTAAACCCTGAAGAATTTTTCCTCCGTGGCTCTTGTGTCAGGTGAGGTCATCGCATATCTTGAGAACCTACTTCTCCCTTATTTTCCCATTAATGCTTGAAGACCAGGACTGAAAAGCCCATTTTTGCCAAGAAAGTGTAGTTCCTTTTCAACCAGAAGGTTTGGGTGACCCTGTCCTTTAGCCTAACGATGGATGTAAAAGTCACCCAGACTGGCTCTGCTTTAGTAGATAGCTGACCACGTGAAGCCAGCTGCAGGAACCCCAGGCACAGTATTCTGAGATGGTGTGGCCCTTGAACAAAATGACAAGTTATGAGTTTGAGGAAGCAAGAAACAAATGACAAACCAAACCAAACCAACACACACCTAAGAAGTACCGCTGAGTTGGAGTTTCCAGGTGGTGAGTCTTAAGTGATGCTCTCAGGCTTCATTACCTGCTTGCCTCCATTTTGGTGTCTTCGTTATTTATAAACACCATTAAATGGCAAAGGAAAGAAAGCAAAAACAAAAAACCCAATGACTTAAGGAAGACATTAACTCAGGAGTAAAGATTGAGGCCAGTCATGGTGGCTCATACCAATAATCCCAGCACTTTGGGAGGCAGAGCTAGAGGACTACTTGAGCGAGTTCGAGACCAGCCTGGGCAACATAGCAAGACCTCGTCTCTATAAAAAAATAAAAACGTCAGCTGGGTGTGGTGGCATGTGCCTGTAGTCCCAGTTGCTCATGAGGCTGAGGCAGAAGGATCACCTGAGCCCAGAAAGTCGAGGCTGCAGTGAGCCATGAGCTGCCACTACCCTCCAGCCTGGGCGACAGAGTAAGACCCGGACTCAAATAAATAAATTAAATAAGTAAATATTGAGTCCAGCCTGAGTGACAGAGCAAGACTCTGACTCAAATAAATAAATAATAAATTGAGTAACAGAGTAAGACCCTAATTCAAATAAATAAAATAAAATAAATATTGAGTCCAGCCTGGGCAACAGAGTAAGACTCTGACTCAAATAGATAAATAAATAAAATATATATATTGAGTCCAGCCTGGGCAACAGACTAAGACCCTAACTTAAACAAACAAACAAACATAAAATATAGAGTCCAGCCTGGGCAACAGAGTAAGACCATAACTCAAATAAATATTGAGTCCTCTATCTCCATCCATGGATCAGAATGCAGAAAGCAGACAACTGCTTCTCATTTTTCTTATTCTTTTTTTTGAGTCGAGGTCTTACTCCCTCATGCCCAGGCTGGAGGGCAGTGGCACAACCAAGTCTCGCCGTAATCTCAACCTCCTGGGTTCAGGTGATCCTTCCCCCTCTGCCTCCCGAGAAGCTGGGATTACAGGCACATACCACCACACCTGGCTAATTTTTTTATTTTTATTTTTTGTGGAGACAGAAGTCTCACTATGTTGCCCAAGCTGGTCTCAAACTCCTGGGCTCAAGCAGTCCTCTCATCTTGGCCTCCAAAGTGCTAGGAATACAGATGTGAGCTACGGTGCCCAGCTTGAAGATTTCTTTTAAGTGCTGATCTCTGATGTTGAGACTGCTAAACTATAACTTAATTCTCATAAAATTTAGTATTTATACATAGGTTCCAAGGGTGGTTTGGCTGGAAACAACAATATAAAAAATAAAGTACCAAATTCTCTGAGAGGGCATCATCTCTGTTTTGAGTGACAATATCCTTTCTAAGACTTGAGTACTGCCAGGCATGGTGGCTCACGCCTATAATCTCAGCACTTTGGGAGGCTGAAGTGAGGACTGCCTGAGCCCAGGGGTTCTAGAGCAGCCTGGGCAACTTGGTGAGACCTCATTTCTACATTAAATCAAAAAAATTAGGCCAACATGGTGATGCACACCTGTGGTTGCAGCTACTTGGAAGGCTGAGGTGGAAGGATCACCTGAGTCCAGCAGGTGGAGGCTGCAGTGACCATGAGCATGGAGACTCTGACAAAAAAGAAAAAAAAGAAAAAGACTGAGTACTGTTAGAAAAGAGATCTCTCAAAAAATATTTTTAAAAAAAAATTATATATATATATATATACACACACACACAGAGGCCTCAACACAGGAAGTGTCAGCCTGACTTTACATATAACCTCAAAACCACCCAGACTCAAAACTCCTCTGCACTTGTCTTCTACTCAAACCACAAGATCCTTTGTCAGTCATCCTTAATAATGCCAAAGTGTCTCCCTTTAGAAATGAACTTTAGCATCAATTCCCTTCCCTGCTTAAACAAGCAGATATACTTAGCCACTTTGGTAGAACTTGGTAACAGTGCCAATAAGGAATATTTGTGATTCTACAGTTGAGCCACAACGGATGACCTCAGGAATTGTTTTCACTAGTAATCACAATTTGCAGAGATAAGATTGCTTTTAGGACCGGGTATAATCACAGTCTGTAATCCCAGCACTTTTGGGAGGCCAAAGTGAGAGGGTTACCTAAGCCCAGGGGTTTGAGACCAGCCTGGGCAACTTGATGAGACCAATAAAATTATTAAAATAATTTTTAAAAACCATAAATAAAAAATTTATCTGGGTGTGGTGGTGCATGCCCATAGTCCCAGCTATTTGGAGGGCTGAGGCAGGAGGTTCACCTGAGCCCAGCAGTACAATGACTGTGCAACTGTACTCCAGTCTGGGTGACAGAGACTCTGACTTAAAAAAAAAAAAGACTGCTTTTTAGGAAGGTTTGAGAAGTTACACATAAGGAGTGTCCAAGTACTGGAGATGGCATAAATGCCTCAGAAAATAATAAGTCCTACATAATCAGTGGGATAGTCAAGCTAGACTGCCTCTTGACACATATATGGAAGGAACATGTGCTAAGAAATGAGGGTGGTCTAGATCAGATGTATGGTCTCTTCTCAACTAAGAGTCTGTAACATGAGATAAATTATGCTAACAAACTCAGTCTTTGTGCTGTACAGACTTCTGGTTGATTTTGGGGACTGAGGATTAAGAGACCACAGATAGATCTGATCAGGATACTGGGAGGTGGGAGACAACACAGATTTTTTTTTTTGAGTCAGGGTCTCACTCAGTAGCCTAGACTGGAGTGCAGTGGCATGATCATGATTCACTGCAGCCTCAACCTCCTGAGCTCAGGCAATCCTTCTGTCTCAGCCTCCAGACTAGTTAGAACTACGGGCATGCACCACCATGTCTGGCTAAATTTTTAAGAGTTTTGTAGAGACGGGGGTCTCGCTATGTTGCCCAGGCTGGTCTTGAACTCCTGGGCTCAAGCAATTCTCCAGCCTCAGCCTCCCAAAGTGCTGGGACTACAGGTGTGAGTCAATGTGGTTGGCTAGACAACATAGATTTTTAATAAAAATAACACTGTTAGCCGGGCTCGGTGGCTCAGCGGCTCAGCCTGCAATCCCGTGCCTTGGGAGGCTGAGGTGAGTGAATTGCCTGAGCCCATGGATTCCAGACCCGCCTGGGCAACTTGGTGAGACCTCATCTCTCCAGTAAATCAAAAAAATCAGCCGGGCGAGGTAGCGCGCGCCTGTAGTTCCAGCTACTTGGAAGGCTGAGGCAGAAGGATCGCTAGAGCCCAGCAGGTCGAGGCTGCAGTGGCCGTGAGCGGCCACTGCACTCCAGTCTGGGTGACAGAGTGACTCCAACTCAAAAAATAAAAATAAAAATAAATAACCCTGTCAAAGTGACCAGAGTGTATTTTTAGATATCCAGTGATTATGCTCTAGCCTCAAGTGCCCAGAGCTAAAATTTTGAAGGTAAAATGAAATTTCTTTAAAACAATAAAAGATACTAATGCATCAAATAAGTCTCTAGCACCTCCATCCTTTCCTTGTAATGAGACAATACCTTGCCCTAGTGTTTATAACCAGTATGGCTGAACAAAACTTCTCTCTCCAACTTGTTTGCCTCTGAATAGTAAATAAAGCAGTCTCCCTGTAACACTGGAATGTTATTAGTTTTTAAATCTCCAGAAACAAATATGTGGTATTTGTCTTCTGAAGTCCTCTGTGTACTGAGCCATGCTTGCCTGGTGTGGAGCCTCCCTGCAACGTTCTATATTCCCTAGTTGTGCCTCACTTCTGTAGATCTAGCCTTGTGTCCCCTAACATTAACCAGTGGCAGTTCTGTTTAATCAACAACCAGGCCTCCTGCTCTGGGCTAATAATTTCCCAGCAGTCTCAAAATTCTCTGATCATTGATGGTACAGCAACAGAGATATTTTTCAGTGGGCAATCAGTGTTTGTGTGTTGATGAGTACTGAAGTAGTAGTTTGGAGATGTTGACTCTAATTTCCACTTCATCTGTGACTTAAACGACTTTGGGCAAGTTATTTCATGAGTTGCTCCATATGAAAAAACAGAGTGTGTATAAGCCTTCATTTATAAGGTCTGTTAGGACACAATGAGATACTAAAAACATGTAGATCCCATTCTCCAAGACTCTCATTCTTCAATCAGAGCTCAAAGATATCTATGATGAAGTGGCATCTGCTTACAGGTGAAAACCTTTATCCTCCAATCAGTATCTTACAAGGCCAAGAAGTTCCAATTATTAACTGCACTGCAAAGTTGGGAAGGGTCTGGAGGAGCAGCACCTGTGGGTCTCACAGGCTGGGTCCTGGGATGCCCATTTGAGGGCAAATTCTCCCCACCTCCACCCCTACATATGTGTACACATACATAGATCCCACGGTACTACAAACAGATTTCACAGTTTCATTTGTTCTGCTAAAAATCCATCTGTAGCCAGACACAGTGGCTCATGCCTGTAATCCCAGCACTTAGGGAGACCAAGGCAAGAGGATTGCCTGAGTTCACGGGTTCGAGACCAGCCTGGGCAACTTGGTGAGACCTCGTCTCTACAATAAAAAAAAAAAAAATTAGCCGGGCATGGTGGTGCACACCTGTAGTTCCACCTGTTTGGAAGGCTGAGGCAGAAGGATCACCTGAGTCCAGCAGGTTGAGGCTGCGGTAGCTGTAAGCGTGCCACTGCACTCCAGCCTGGGCAAGAGTGAGACTCTGACTCAAACACACAAACAAAACAAAATCTGTATTTCTATTTCTTATAGATGAAGGTCAGAGAGGGTGTGACTTTTAAGATCTCATGATTAGTAGTTTCGGGGCTAAGACCCGACCCGCATTAGTGCTATTCATGCCATACATACTTTGCCTTTTCCTGCCAATCACTCTCTGAGATGATAGTAAATAATGCTTTTTAAAATTAGACTCCATAATGTAAAGGATGTTAACAAAAGGGGGGGGAAATCTCTTTTCAGAGCTGCTAGAGTGCACAGTTCTATGGGGGTAGCCACGTACACTATCTATAGATGGCATCCTCTGAAGTTGTTCATTGCATAGCCTGCATAGCTTTAACACCTTCAGCAGTCTTGTCTCCCTCTATCCGTTAAGAACAAGTAACTGGAAATAGAGTAGTAATTAAGGTAAAGTCATTAATTGCCCAGGACACATACAAGAACATTCTGGTTCTGCTGCTGGTATCATGTGATATACGTGATGGCACAGGAGCTGAGAAGCTAGCTGGTCACAATGGCTTTTATGTTCAAATTTCTTTTATAATCAGGTAGGGTAGGCTTTAAATTCTAAGCATAACTCAGAGAGTCTTTCTCCCTGTGGTAATCTGAAGAATCCAATTGTGGGGGTAAATGAGAAATACTTTTTTTTTTTTTTCCCAGAGACAGGGGTCTTGCTATATTGCTTAGGCTAAACTCAAACTTCTGGGCTCAAAGGGACCTCCTGCCTCAGCTTGAGTAGCTAGGACTAAAGGTGTGCATCACTGTACCCCTAGAAATATTGTTTTTAAATCCCTTTTTGAGTTCTTCCAAATTCAAATGGGCATATTGAAAATACTGAAGATATGAGACGTGGGAGCTAATCTTGGCTCTACCACATAGTTGTGTAATGCAAACAAATTAAACATTATATAAATGTTAATTGATCTCAAAATAGTTCAGTGTCAACATTCTACGAGTTAAAAAGTTGTAATATTTTTCTGACAGTCTCTATTCAATATGGTAGGTAACATAAATTATACTTTTTGAAATGACAAAACTATTTTCTTGGCCGGGCTCGGTAGCTCGCCTGTAATCCCAGCACTTTGGGAGGCCGAGGTGAGTGGATTGCCTGAGCCTGCAGGTTTGAGATCAGCCTAGGCAACTTGGTGAGACCTCATCTCTACAACAAATCAGAAATAAGCCAGGCGTGGTAACACACGCCTGTAGTTCTGGCTACTTGGAAGGCTGAGGCGGAAGGATCGTCAGAGCCCAGCAGGTCAATGCTGGGGGGCTGTTAGCATGCAACTGCACTCCAGCCTGAGCAACAGAGTGAGACTCCAACTAAAAAAAACCAAAAACCTATTTTCTTTTTTGAGTTGGAATCTCACTCTGTCACCCTTAAGTCCTTATTGGATAATTCATTCTTACCCTATCTTATTCATTTTTGTCACCTCAACATCTAGCACAGTGTCTCAGGTTCAGTAATTATCCAATAGTCATGGATGAAAAATATACTTTATGGAATAAAACTGCTTTAAAAAATGGAACAGACACTCTGTGTACTAAAATTACTTTATTACAGTTGATTTTTTTTAAACATTTCCTTTGCTATGATACAAAGGATACTTACAAACAAAATATTACATATGACCTTGTTTTCGCTCTTATGTTCTGACAACTTGGTAACAGCTTTAAATGCACAATCTATACAATTAATACAGGTTATATATGAACTATAAGGTATGCTGAACCAGAAGAATACTGACAATATACTGTACAATAAGCCTTACCAGTTAGTGCCGTGGACCATTTCTACCAAAAGGAAAATGCACATCTGTACAGTCACCTTTACCAGCTGGTGCTGACAGTGAGGGAGAGGCTTCTTCCCCATTGCAACCCTTGATAAGCCTCCACTGTGGGCATCTGTTTGGTCCGAAAATTGAGAGGACAGTGCATATTTAAAGTTAGTCATCAGTAAAGTGGTAGAACATCACACTTTCAACATGATAATCTCTCACTAAAATATCAGTCCCAGTTTTAAAAGACCACAAGTCCTTTGTCCACCATGAAAACCCTACAGGCTCAAGGGCTTTGCGAGATGAGCAGATGAAGGCTGCCAAAAAAGGAGGCAAGAAACCAAGCCAAAATCTAGGTCTTGCAAAATCATCATTTTTCCCTTCACCAAAGGGAACTAGAAATGTACAAATTCATTGATGAACCTCAATGATAACTATCAGTTAGCTGATAACCCTCATTTTATCTGGGACCCCTGACTTGTGGGAATAACTGAAATAGATTGTGGATAATATATACCACTTTTAGAAAAGAACCTCTTGCTTAGTTAAAATATTCCCTTTAGCCACCAAAGCTGGTCCTGGGCTATTACAGGTGTGCATTCATCTCTCAATGGTCTACTCAGAAATGATAAGGTTACAGCTTTTTTTTCTTTTCTTTTCTTTTTTTTTTTTTTAAATAAAAAAGCAATTGACTGAAGCATTTTCTTTTTTTAAGGTAAATAGCAAAAATAAAAATAAAAACCAACCCTGGCATTTGCACAAATAATGCAAATGGAGTGATATGGCCTTTAACGAAGAGGTTAGTAGAAAGAAAGAGGTGAGGAAAATCCAGAGAAAATGATGTATTAATTTCTTTCTTTTTAAAAATTTCTACATGTGCAAAAAAATCATGCTGTTTGAGGAAAACAAAGGGAAATGAGTATATAAAACTAAAAACATAAATAATGTTTGGGTGACTGGTAAAAGCAGAAACCAACCTGGGTTATGAAAAGGATTATACATTCAAGATGCTCTTAAACCCAGTGGGATAACTTATGTTAAAACTGTGTTAATAGTTACGTTAAAAATCTCAAGTTTGTTTTTAAATCTTCACAATACAAGCAAAGCTGTTTTAAAATATACACTATACATATTTCTCATAGTCTCTTCAACCTCATTAATGAGCATTAGGCTTTTTCATATACTAAAACATGGGGGTTCTGAAAGCTAAATTGCTCATAGTAACCCATCCATTATTTAAATGTTTGTCTTAAGTTTTAAATGGGTTAAAAACTTTAGCAGACTTACATAAATAGGATTTAGCAACACAAGTGTTAATTTAAAAAACTCTAAAGCATTTACAAATTATCAGATTGGAACAGTCTGGGAAGTTATGTGCACTATATTTTAAAATGTTATTTACATGAGACCACTGCTTTTGTAAAAATTCCCCTAAAAAGTAAAAAACAAAACAAATTTGGAGAATTAACTTGTTCTAGCAGAAGAGGATCAAAAAAAAGGTAAAATAAGAACAAAACTATCTCTTAAATAGAAACCCCACACATCCTTCTCTTGACTTGGATTTTACTCTGTGAAACTACCTGCAATTCCTAATAGGTTCATGTATCAAGTGTCAAGATAATGTGGTAAAATATCTTTTCAGATTTTTTTACTGGCCTAAGCAGGCTTTTTTTTTTTTCCTTTCTTTTCCTGAAATGTTTTCCCACCTTGTGTCTCTGGCTTGGATTATTCTGGGACTTGTGTAATTAATTGGAGGGGTACTCTAAGTAGGCACAATTCCCATTTAATGTGGAGTAAAAGGCATAAAATATTGTTAGGAAGAAGAGTGATGTTTTATTTGATATTATGAAATGCAAGGAAGGACAACAGCAAAATTTGGAATGGGAACCAAAAGACAGCTGTCTGGCAATACACCAGGGGCAGCCAACATCTTGATAAACTATATATACATGCACGCTTGTCTATGACCAAAAAAGGGGTCAGATTGGTTCCAATGTCCCCTAGGTTTTTGGATATGAGCCAGTGGTCACACAGACCAGGCAGAGTCTGAAAATGTTAGGCAGTTACATCCTTTTAAGTCACATAATTCACTCCATGATCATGTGCAATTTATAGTAACAATAATGTTCATGCCTAGGCAATGTATTTGGGGCTCTGGAAAAGCAAAATGTGCCATTGAGAGAAACCTGTTCCCATAAAACTGGTCTTCATGCTTTCAAGTGGCCCTAATGTACCTTGAATACAAAGCCAAGCCATGCAAAAGCAAAGAGTACACACTTTTCATTAACACTGGTATCTCATTTCTAAACCACTGACCTCAGAGTTGCCATAGAAACATAAAACACAAGTACTGAAAGCTTACAATTGAGGGTTCATGGATTTCTACAAAATGCATTTCCCTCATCTATGTTCACCAGTCTTTAATACTTTGGCTACAAGGCATATCAGAGAAAGAGAGGTTAAGTGGGGATAATGACAAAGGAACATATGTAATTCTGGAAATAGGAAAAATGTTCCAGAAATGGGATCAAGGTGCCAGCAATAAGCATAGTTCATTTCATTTGAAAATTCAGCTAAAGAGCCCAATAAACAGTTCCAAACCATAATGTTATCACCTGCATAATTTACATAAACATTAAAACACTTGCATTTTATAGACAAAATACACTTCTGTAAACATGGCCACTGGGGGAGGGAGGCTCCCTACCTCATTCATGATTGAGGACATGTGATCATTTATATTAAATAAAGTTATTTCACTTCAAAAGATTTCAAACCTGACCAATGATTAAGCTTCATTTCCCCCCGTTTAACAACATTTAAGCATTAATTCTAAAAATGTCACCTAGGATGGTTTCAGGGTTAGATGCTAGGACCACAACTGGCAATGACAGCAACTCCTCTCTAGCTGGCACAGACCTATAAACTTTAGTACAAAAACAAAAAAATACAGAAACTAGGTCAATCTGTTAGCTATATATTTACAGATAATTACATGATTTTTCACTCATAACTGCTAAAAACTATGAGTGAAAGAAAACTGTGCAGGTTGAATTACCCGTACTTTGGGGGAAATTCTTGGGCATCAAGATACCCTTTTTCATTCATTCAGAAGTCTCACCTTCTCTCTACTTTTTATGACAAACTAGGTACAGATGTTCAAATTAGCATATCCAGTGGGCATTCTGGTGTTTCATTGAGGATCAACCTTTTTTTCTATTTAAAGAAGAAACCCTTGTGTATTTAAAAACAAAAACAAAAAACAAGTACAATCAAACAGACATATATACAAAAAAAAGTCTCTGAAACTTCAAAAAGTTTAGATTGCTGGGAAAGTTAACAGTGATGGTGACATAGTAAATGGCTCCCCAGTTTTAATTCTCTGCCTTTCTTTTTTCTTTAAAGAATATCTATCTTTAGGTAGGTGGGAAGTGCAAGTTTAAGAAACCCACAACAGGCAGATAAGGTGCATACGAATTTATGTATTTCTTATGATCTGAAGATTACCATTAAGCCAAATGAGTTCTCTTCTCTTGAATGAGTAAAATTTTGGAAACTAAATATAAACACGGAGGAAAAAATTAGTCAACATGACTTTAAAGGGGGCTACCAGAATTCAGTAGAAAATATAAATGTACAATAAAAGAAGAGTTCTCAGCTTCACTTTCTTTTTCTAGACGGTGTTTTTAAAAAACTTACTTCTTTACAAACTAATAGTCATTTCCAATGCAGACCTATTGTTGTGATTTCATAAAAGTGCAGACAACATAACCAGAAACAGCAAAACAGACTTCAATCAGTAGTCCTTGCATACAAGAGGCAAGTCTGCTAAGTGTACAGCACACTCTTTTATCCTTTAAGGAATCTGAGGAAGGGACATTTCCAGTTCTTAACAACTAAGTAAATGAGTCTCTTTTGAAAGGTAATGCTACTACCTGGTTTAGGGCACTATCATGTTATGGCAGGGAAAACAAACTAGAGAATTAATTTTTCTTCAATAATGGTCTGTATTTTGGTAAGCAGCTCAAATATGACAGCCCATGTTTTGACACTGCTTTTAGAAAAGGTCCTTTTCTGTCTTAGAAAGGAGAACCTCTTCTTCTATCATTATAGGAGATTCACACATATATTTTATTTTCTGACTTGAAATACAATAAGACACTTCACATTGTGAGCATGGGACAAAATGCAAGATCATATAAACTTCCAAGGAAAGGGGTGCTGTGCTGGGCCAAATCTCTACTTGAATAGTAGTGGCTCAGAAAGGGAGGAAGGTGCACAAAAAACTTATTAGCAAGCAAGAAGAGGCAGTTAAAGGGAGAAAAATCCTCACATCAATACCAAATCCTTCTCTCCCAGTGGCCATTTCCTGTTGATTTTACAATTTAGGAGAACCTTAGATGCTTTAGCAATAATTCCTTTCTTGGCTGTTTTGATCCTCAGCAAAATACACAACGATTAGTATTAATGGAGTGAAAAGAGTAAGAGGATCAATGGCATCACTACTAAAAATACATACAGAAAGCACATAAAGCCTGTGTGACTTATTGATTCTTTTTATCATCTTTGCAGAGGAATCACCACCAGTGTTCTTACTTTCCACGGTTCATTTCTCTGTATCACAATCTTTCATTGCATCACAACACAAACTCACAGAAGCACTAACTGGTTCCTTCCCCAGCATGATGTTACTGCATTGCAACTTATGACTCCATATTTTATTTAACTTTCCACTCACACAAGTGCTAGAGGGGATTAAATAGGAAAAGATTGCATCTAATATCCACCTTCTCATAAATATCAACCCAGAGCACTCATTCTTAAGAAACACATGCATTCTTGCCTTAACTGAGGACTGAAATAACAAAATCAAACAAAAACAACAGAACCTTAAGTGCCCTGATGGAAATGTACAGTATGAGTTACACCCATCTATCTATACACACATATAGACACTCATATGTATATACAATATATACATACAAATGATAATAGCTATACCCAAAATGTGCATATTTAACACAGTTTTAAAAAGCCAGTAGATCATGGTATAATACAATTTATTTCCACCAGTGAATGGCACAAATGGAGAAATGCAAAGGAGGTGTTTCAAGTACAATGAAGTCATTTTTCACAGGTGAAAATAAATAGTATTATTCCAGTGTCCAACACAATGTATTCTATAAAAGTTTAAAATGCCAGACATTTAGTACTTACAGAAATAGAAAGTTACTAAAGTCTGCTTTATGATCTGAAAAAGACACTCATAGAGTTTTCCATTTTGAAAGGAGGGGAGGGGAGAGAAAAAAATTGGTGGAAATGGGAGGGAGTGTCTAGGATAGTTTCTTTAGTGTACTGAATGGTGTTTACCTGATGTCTAGGCAGTCAAAAATCATAATGACTAAGCTAAAAAGTTCAATATACCAATAAATCCTTGACCTAAAGTACTAAGCATCTTACACCTGTGGGTGTGGCTTCAAATGCAGGGCTCTTCATCTCTAGGTATAGAATGACTAATAGGAATGGCAGCTCTGAATAAAAATAATATAAACACATTCTTTAGCTAACATTATTTATACAATGAAAATACTTTTGAATATTAAAATTTGGGGTTAGAGCTGACTTTAATAAGGGGAGAAAAAATATGTGCAAAGGGAAGGGAACCCAACTCAGAATACTATATTTCAAGGTATGAGGATTTGCATTTTTAAAATGCTAACCAAAAAAAGAGAGCTAGACCAAACATAAGAAACTTTTTACTGCCAGTCTCTGGATACCAGATATAGCATTTATAAGTTTTGATATGCTAGACAAATTTCTCATATTTTTAACTTTATTAAACACATGCATAATGAGTGAAAACCAACACTGGGAAGGAGGTAGTGTTAACTTGATCAAATGTTGACATTTGCACGCTGATTCAGAAAGTACTTGCTCTACCTTTAGAATATCTCAAAACCTTTCAAATTTTTCTGCTATAAGCTTTACTCTGTGATGGTTCCTACTATGGTCAGAGATTTCTTAGAAGCTAGATCTCACAAACACACACAAACCAATTAACTTGAATTATTTTTGCAAACTATATTTATATTTTAATTAAGATTAACTTAATGATATAATTCAGGTATAGTCATGACCTACATGTAAAACTGGTTGCCAAACAATTAGATACAAAGCCCTACCAGATAGACATTTAGAGTTAGTATTCAATCATGCTTTTGTAAGTACATATTATATATGAATGGACTCAGGAACTCAATTTGACTAAGTTCACAACTAAACTTTAAAATGTACCACTGGTTGTATTTTAGATTTTAAAGAGTTTTGTATGCAAAACTGATCGGCTTCCTTATTCTAGCCCTCCAATAGTGAGGAGCCAGATCTATGAAGAATTTTTTAAAGGTATCAAATTCCATTATATTTTTGACATTTTAAGTTCTAAACCTCTCTCTCTCATTTTCCTCCAAATAGGCAGATTTCTCAATTTGTTTGAAACACTATAATATTTGAATGCAAAAAAGAGATAGTGAGAAGACTAAAAGCCCCTTTCATTAGATATGACAAGTACATGTCATTTTTACCTAAAAGGTGGTAATCTGGAATATGGTCAAGGAGACAGTACATCAGAGTGCTACTTGAAACACTGTCTAAAACTGTATGTGAACTCTATTGTGAACTTGGTTTTAAAATGATTTACATTAAAATATTAATTTTCTTCCAGTTATCTTTAAATGAATGCTGGGAACTCCTCAAGGTGAGGATTCATGGACTGACATACTTGGGGAAGACTTACAATTTGGTTGACAAGTCAGGCATGGTTGCTCACACCTTAATCCCAGCACTTTGGAAGGCTGAGGTGAGAGGGATTGCCTGAGCCCACGAGTTCGAGATCAGCCTAGGCATCTTGGCAAGACCTCCTCTCTAAAATAAATCAAGAAAAATTAGCCAGGCATGGTAGCGCGCACCTACCAAGTAGTTCTAGCTACTTGAAAGGCTGAGGCAGAAGGATCGCCTGACCCAGCAGGTCAAAGCTAGATTGGCCGTGAGTATACCATTGCCCTCCAGCCTGGGCAAAAGAGTGAGACTCCAGCTCAAAAAAAATTTATTTTTGTTGGTTGACAAAACCAGGACTTTAAACAATAGGTTTCTATTTGATCATTAGTTTGCTCTAGGCAAAAAGTATCATTGAGAGGAACTGAGAAGGTTCTACCCCTGGAGTCTCTTGATTACATGAAAAGCAGGATTCAGAGTTAGCAGCAAGGGTTCTTCAAAACAAGTAGGAAAGGAATAGGTCAATAACTTGTAAGAAACTCTGATTTGTCACTGAAAAGGATATTTTTTTTCCCTTCAAGTCATAGTCATACCTCTTTACCCAACTTCAACTCAATTTCCACACAAACAATGGAATACCAAGAAACATCTGACTTTCAACATTGGGTGCATCCTTCATTGAAAAATAAAATAAAATAAAAAACAAAACAAAACAAAACAAAACATGCCCCCCTTAAAAAAAAAGTTAGCTTTTGTCAAGAGATTCCTTGACCACTATAACTTACTTTTACTTTTTTTTTTAATTGGCCAAACCTCCTAGTTCCTTTTCAGTAGTACTTTAGCACTGAGGCTTGAGACTTCTGCAAGTGGTGTTTCCTATTATGTGATGTTAACATGATGCCAAATGGTCACTAAGTCTCAATGAACTAGAAGTTTGTAAAGTACTGCAGCAACAAAAACAGCAATTAAAAATAGAGGACCTGCACATGCAGCAAAATCTACAGTGGTGATGAGGATTAGTCAGCAGTTGTTAAAGTCATTGGCTCAGTGACTCCTGGTTCACTATGGCAACTAAACATTTAAATAATTGGCTAATCTACTTGTAAACAGGAAATCCCATAAGCCAAAGGGGATAATCAAATTATGTCTATGTAGTGTGATGAGAATTCCAACAGATGGCAGTCTGCAAATATGGCATCATTCAAATACCTCTGGCATTTGATTTATATTGGCTATATGTCTTTGTTTTTGTACAAACAATGTAAAAGTACTGTTTGGGGTCCTGGGAGTTATAGAGCTCAGCTAGGATACAATATCACAGCACAAGCAACAAAACGTCAGGATATGCAGATTTCATCTCCTCACTCTGCTGCTGGACATACCCACCATATGAACTTTCAGGGGTTCTTCTCACCCTTCTGATCTTCCCCATCGAAGGTTCGTAGGTCTATTTATGCAATCCCCATACAACTTGTGGTCTGCTTAAGCACCCCTATCTCACCATGACACAAAGAAGGCACAATTGAATGGACAAAAATCACTGACAAACCTATGAAGCATTCAGGAAAAAAAAAAAACTAAGTTGTTTTCTATCCTCTCAAAAAGTCAATGCAACTCTTTAGTGTTCATAAATTTTTGCTTTCATTTTTACTCCAAATGAGGCTGAGAAGTCAGAACAACAAAAACAAACAAAAAACACTGGTGAGGGGATGCAGATGTGTCCCAATAACAACTTATTTCAGAATATGCTGCCTGCTGTGAGTGGCTCATTAGAATTTGGGATACAGAGGAAGGCTTCAGATCTTTTCAGGAACTTCTTAGGATACAGACACCCAAAACTGATGACTTACGCCACTTTGCTGCATTTTATTTTTGCAGTGTTCAGAAAATATCCCTTGTCTAGCCAATTTTATTTTTTACCACATGCATAAGATATATGGGTGTGTGTATATGTAATATATAATATATAATACACATACACACACACACACACACACACACACACACATATATTTTTAATATCAACTCCACTTTTCAAAATTTCCCCAAAAGTTTAAAAAAAAAACAAACCCCGGCAGCCAAATACTATGACATCCCAATTAGTAAACACAAAACAGAACACTTTACAAAAAATGAATAAAATATACCATATGCACTCAGCTTCCACACTGTAGTAGTACCCAAGTGAGGAGGCTGCTGTGACGATGTCTGTAGGCAGTTTCTTTTGGCAGACAGCTCCAGCGGAATTGCCACTCTCAATTGTTAAGTTATGTATAAGACATATGCGACCCATTGGAAATCTGTGAAGTGACACTCGTGCTTCTGCTCATGCCCTGCTCTGTCCGTCCCCCAGAAGCTGTCCGCCTCAGAGCCTGGGGGCTATTGCGGACTCCCATACTGCTACCTCGAGGTACCCCTTGCATTGGCCCCGAGGGGTGACCCCATGGCTGGGGTCCACCTTGCATTGGATGGCCCCAAGCTTGTGGTGGGCCACCCATGGGATGACCCCAATGAGGTCCTGGACCCCCAGTAGGATTGTGAGACCAACCAGAAGCTCCCGGGTAGCTGTGGCTGAATGCCTCAGGGGAGAGATTAGAAAGAACCATGTTACTAAAACCTAGTCTCATGCTTTCAGAGTCAAAAGCTTCAATTTCTCTGGCTTGACGCTCCAGCAGACTTCGTATTCGTTCTGTGCGTTCATTCTGCAAAGCCAACATCTCTTCTTCAATCTGTCAGGGGTTGGATGAAAGAAGCAAAAAGTAAGCCAATTTATTTTTCATAAATGTATAAATTAAGGAAGCAATAATTATTTAGCTTTGAATAATTATTTAGCTTCGATCTGCTGGGCTCAGGTGATCCTTCTGCCTCGGCCTTCCAGTTGCCCAGGCTGGTCTTGAACTTCTGACTCAAGCAGTTCTCCTGCCTTCCTCCCCAAGTGCTGAGATTATAGGCACGCCTGGCTGGAATTAACAGCCATTGATGATAACTGCCTTGATTTATTATTTCAGTAGAGTTTATTGTCTTACCTTTAAGAACTTGATTTTACACGTTTTAAAACTACAAATTGGCCGGGCATGGTGGCTTACCCCTGTAATCCCTGCACTTTGAGAGGTGGATACGAGAGGATTGCCTGAGCCCAGGGGTTCGAGACCAGCCCAGACCACTTGGAGAGACCTCATCTCTACAATAAATAAAAAAATTATTATAATATTATATCATGCTGATTCCTATAGTACACCTCTTTTGATTTCTAAGTGTACATCTATAAAAAGGCCACTTCAGTCCAGGCATGGAGGCTCACATCTATAATCCTATCACTTTGGTAGGCTGAGGTGAAAGGATTACCTCAGTCCAGGGGTTTAAGACCAGCCTGGGCAACTTGGCAAGACCTCGTCTCTAAAATAAATCAAAAAATTATCCAGGCGTAGTGGCATGTGTCTGTAGTTCCAACTACTTGGAAAGCTGAGGCAGAAGAAACACCTGAGCCCAGTAGGTCGAGGCTGTGGTGGCTATGATCGTGCCACTGCACTTATTATAATATTCAGGAGAACTGCTTGAGTCAGAAGTTCAAGACCAGCATGGATAACAGAGTGAGACTTCGACTCAAAAACAAACAAACAAAAAAACTGAACCTAAACATAATTATGCCTTTGTTTCTTTTTTTTTTTTAATTGTGGGGTACAGTTAAGAGTTAGGTATACAAATATGCATTGTGCAGGTACCCTTGTTGATGAGGTATGCCCCCCATCCCCAAACAGATAGTGACTACTGATAATCCCACCTCCCTTCCCTGCCCCCCCATAGTTTCCTGCCACTGTTAATCCTTTTCTTATAGTATTACAATAGTTGTTCAAGGTCCACTTATGAGTGAGAACATGTGATACTCAGATCTTTGTTTCTGTGAGAGAACACTCAGTATTTTAAACTCCAATTCCATCCAGGTTGCTATGAAACTCATGATTTTATTCTTTTTTATGGCTGCGTAATATTCCATTGGGTATATGGACCACTTTTTTTTAATCCAGTTCTCTTTTGATGGACAGCATGGTTGGTTCCATGATCTTGCTATTGTGAACAATGCTGCGATAAACATATGCGTGCAGGTATCCTTTTTACAGAGTGATGTGATTTCTTCAGGGTATATTCCCAGTAGGGGGATTGCGGGGTCATATGGAAGGTTGATTTTTAGAGCTTTTAGGAATTGCCACACTGTTCTCCACAGATGCTACACTAGTTTACACTACCACCAACAGTGTAGAAGTGTTCCCTTTTCACCACATCTTCTCTAGCATCTGTTATTTTTTGAGTTATTGATAATGGCCATTCTGACTGGAGTTAGGTGGCATCTCAGTGGTTTTAATTTGCATCTCCTCAATGACTAGTGATGTTGAACATTTCTTCATGTATCTGTTATGCATTTGTTTCTAACTACCAGTTTATGGAAAGTAAGTAGAAGAGAGAGGAAAATACTAAATGACACCATGATTCAAATTCAGAATGTGGAAATTTCCATGGGGCAAATGATCAAATCCACAATTTTTTTTTTTTTAGTTGAAGTCTCACTCTGTTGTTCAAGTTGGAGTGCAGTGGCATGCTCACGGTCACTGCAGCCTTGACTTGCTGGGCTCAGACAATTCTTCCACCTCAGCCCTCCAAGTAGCTGGAACTACAGGAGTGTGCCACCATGCCCAGCTAATTTTATGATATATTGTTGAGACAAGGTCTCGCCAAGTTGCCCAGGCTGGTCCCTGAGCTCAGGCAATCCTCTGGGCTCTGCCTCCCAAGGTGCTGGGATTACAGGTGTGAGCCACTGCACACAGCAATCCACAATTTTTAAAGAGGGGAGGGGTCCATTGTTATAGACTAGAAATAACCAAATGCAATGTCTGGACCTCATTTGGGTCCCCATCCATCCAAAAAAAACTGATTGTAAAAAAAAAAAACACCACACATTTCTGAGAGAATAGGAAAAATTTAGCAATGGACTAAAAAAATTATTACTAATCTTGTTAGCTATCACAATGGGATATGATTATTTTGACGTCAAAAGTCCTATCTGTAGCCAGGCATGGTGGCATGCACCTGCAGATCAGCAACTTGGAAGACTGAGGCAGAAGGATCGCCTGAATCCAGCAGGTTGAGGCTGCAGTGGCCATGAGCATGCCACTGCACTCCAGCCTGGGTGACAGAGTGAAACAATAACTCAAAAAAATAAAAAGTCTGATCTGTATTTAGAGTGGAATGATGCTATACTGAATTTGCTTTAAAAAAAAAAAATCTAGACACTGCCACACCCTACCCTTCTAAAAAAAAGGTGTGTAGTGGGAGGAACAGATGAGGGAAAAAACAGCAAAATTTTTGAAGCTGGGTGATGAGAATTTAGGGATTTCATATTATTTTTCCTACTATTGGTATTTTTGAAATTTTAAGAGATAAAGAGTATTTGTAAGACAACATTAAGTTATCAGGTTTTAAGGCATTTGCTTGAGCCAATATAGCCACTGCTCTCTACAGAAATCTAGCTCAACAAATATGTTTAGTTTTTATGCATCAAATTTTTTAAGTGTCCTTTAAAGTCATAGCTTACTACAGTCTCAAAAAAAGATGGTATAGAGTTTGGATTCTGAAGGAATAATAGAAGTTTACCAGGAGCTCAAGGGAATGTGCAAAGACATGGATAAATAATAAAATAAGAAGTTTTTAGTAAATTACAAATGGGTCAGAATGGATGAGAGTATGAAGAGTTTGAAAATTATTATTCTAAGTATTAATGTGTGTGCGTGTGTTTTTGAGCCAGAGTCTCACTCTGTCACTCAGACTAGAGTGCAGTGGCAAGTGCATGGTCATCACAGCCTTGACCTGCTGGGCTCAGGTGATCCTGAGCAAGTAGTTGGAACCACCGGCATGTGCCACCACACCTGGCTGATGTTTTGATTTATTGTAGAGATGAGGTCTCACCATGCTGCTCAGGCTAATCTTGAACTCCTGAGCTCAGGCAATCCTCTTGCCTCTGCCTCCCAAAGTGCTAGGATTATAAGTGTGAGCCACCACACCAAGCCAATGTGTTATTATTAAAGAGGCTTAGAGAAGCATTTTATATGAAAGTTGAAAGCGGACTTAAATGAAACATGAATTCTTCCTCCGAGGGGAAGATACCAAATCTCAATAAATCTTCTTTAAGACTTCTTTGCCCCATTCTCCCTTCCCTATAGAGTGAATCACTATGCTTTTGTATTTCTGCTGTACCTTATAAATCTGTTATTACACCTTACCATAATCTATTGCAATTTTTTATTTGTATGTGCTTCCCAGGTAAAAATGTGTATTTTTTTAAAGGGTATGATTAAAAATTTGATACATAAAAACTCTGTCATGATTTCTGAGTGGTAGAATTAAAGACAAATTTTAATTTTTTTTTTCGATTAGAAAATATGGTATGGTTTATTTCAAAAGTAAATTGGAGAGAGCGGGAGAGAGGGAGGGAGGG
>NW_007028791.1:294736-299880 GCF_000164805.1 Carlito syrichta | reverse complement strand
GAGAGGGAGAGGGAGAGGGAGAGGGAGAGGGAGAGAGAGGCGATTCACTTCCCCAAGGTAGGGGAGGAAGCTAGAGCTAGGAAACATTGCGGTCATAGCTCAAAGAGCCATGTGGACACACCAGAGTTTAACAAAGCAATGGCCACAAATTTTAATTTCTATTTATGTTTCTCTATATTTGATAAGTTAAAGGAAAAACTGTGTATTTGTAAAATAATCTTTCTACCATTTTAATATCTACATATAAAATGCCTACTTCATATAGAATTAAATATATATTGCAAAAGGATTCAAAAATTTAATATTTAAACAAATATATTCTATATGTATTTTAAAAATTCATTTCATTCACTAAAAATATTTCACTTGAAGGGATATTGCACTGAGCTTGTAATGGATCTGAATTTGTACGTTACTAAAGACTCATCATTAAAAAAATTAAACATATTAATGCTTATCAACATTTTATACAGTAAGCATTGATTCAATTTTGCTTGCTGCAAAGTTTTGTTATGTAAACAAACTACCTGGGAAGACATCTTTCAATTAAATAACAATTGGGTGAGCATGGTGGCTCATGGCCTGTAATCCCAGCACTCTGGGAGGCTAAGGCTGAGAACCTCTTGAGCTAGGAGTTCAAGACCAGCCCAGGCAAAATAGTGAGATCTTGTCTCTACAAAAAAATACAAAAATTAGCCAGACATAGTGGTGCACACCTGCAGTCCCAGCTACTCAGGAGGCTGAAATAGGAGGATCACTTGAACCCAGAAGGCTGAGGTTGCAATAAGCTAGGATCACACCACTGCACTCCAATCTGATTGACAGAGATCCTGTCTCAAAAAAAAAAAAAAAGGCCAGGTACAGTGAGTGGCTCATGCCTGTAATCTCAGCACTTTGGGAGGTTGAGGTAAGAGGGTTGCCTGAGCCCAAACTTTGAGACCAGCTGGGCAACATGGAGAGACCGTATCGCTACAAAAAACAAAAATAATTAGCCGGGGCACAGTGATGCTATGCCTGTAGTCTCAGCTACCTGGGAGGCTGAGGTAGGAGTATCGCTTAAGCCCAGAAGGTCGAGGATGCAGTGGCTGTGATCATGCTATTTTGTTCCAGCCTGGATATCAGAATGAGACTCCAATTCACTCCAAAAGAAAAAAACGTTAGGTACAATAGCTCACACCTGTAATCCCAGCACTTTGGGAGGCCAGGGTAGGAGAACTGCTTGAGTCCAGGAATTTGAGACCAGCCTAGGCAACACAGTGAGATCTCGTCTCTATAAAAAAAAAAAAATGGCCAGGTGTGGTGGCTCAAGCTTGTAATCCCAGCACTTTGGGAGGTTGAGGTGAGAGGACTGGCTTGAGCCCACAGGTTCAAGACCAGCCTGGGCAACTTGGCAAGACCTCATCTCTACAATAAACCAAAAAATTAGCTGGGCAGGAGAGCACATGCCTGTAGTTCTGGCTACTGGAAGGGTTGCCTGAGTCCAACGGGTTAATGCTGGGGTGGCCATGAGCATGTGACAGCACCCTAGGTGATGGAGTGAGACTCACAACTCAAACAATAAATAAAATTAGCTGAGTGTGGTGAGGTGTACCTGTAGTCCCAGCTACTCGGGAGGCTGAGGCGGAAGGACTGCCTGAGCCCAGGAGGTAGAGGCTGCAGTGAGCTGTGACTGTGCCATTGTACTCCAGCCTGGGCAACAGAGTGAGACCCCAACTCAAATAAATAAATAAATAAATAACAAGTAAATAAATGAAATCAAAACTAAGCTTTGTGCAGATTACAGTAATCCTTATTTCTTTTAAAACATGTTATTTACTACTGCAAATTGGAAAGGCAGTTTCACTGAGCAGATAAATTACCATAATTAAAACTTTTAAGAGGCTTTCCCAACCTGTCTTCTTTCAACCCAAGTATAATTTATTTTTTTCTTGGAGTTGAAGCCTCACTCTGTTGTCCAAGCTGGAGTGCAGAGGCACACTCACAGCCACCGCAGCCTTGACCTGCGGGACTCAGGTGAGCCTTCCACTTGAGCCTTCCCAGTAGCTGGAACTATAGGCGCGTGCCATCACACCCAACTTCAAATGTAATATTTTTGTGTGAATATGTTTATTTCCGCAATTAAAGGTTTTATAAGGTGTTCCAATTTTTTTTTCTTTGGAGTTGGAGTCTCACTCTGTCACCCAGACTGGAGTGCACTGGCACACTCCTGGTCACCGTAGCCTCAACCTACTGGGCTTTGGTAATCCTTCCGCCTCAGCCTTCCAAGTAGCTGGAACTACAGGCACACGCTTACCACGCCCGGCTAATTTTTGATTTATTGTAGAGATGAGGTCTCGCCAAGTTGCCCAGTGCGGGTCTCGAACCCGCAGGCTCAGGCAATCCACTCACACTGGCCTCCCAAAGTGCTGGGATTAGAGGCTGAGCCACCAAGACCGGCCATGTTCCAAATGTTAACTCTTACTTAAAAAACACTACCAACCATGATATTTATATCAAGTGAAATACTGAAGAAAATTAAATGAGATGGTAAAGCAAAAAAAAAAAGCCTATTTGCACTTTGGAAAAACTTTTTCATAACTTGTATAAAATTCACATGGAATTTAATATTTATAGTTATTTTGTTACCTAACTGAAAATGTAATGTAAATGAAAAATGAGCAAAGTTGAAACAAGACTTCATGTACATGTGAGGCTCATTTAGTTGGTGTCTCAACCTAAATGAACAACTTTTGGTTCACTTGGAGAACTACCGCAATCTGCAAACACAATGATTATTCATCTAGAATCAACTAACATTCACTCCAGTTCTACTTCTATTTATTTTCAGATGAACTGGTTATTTTTTTTTTTTTGAGTTGGAGTCTCAGTCACCCAGACTGGAGTGCAGTGGCCGCTCCCGGCCACCGCAGCCTCGACCTGCTGGGCTCCGGCGATCCTTCCACCTCAGCCTTCTGAGTAGCCAGAAGTATAGGCATGCGCTACCACACCCGGCTGATTTTTTGATTTATTGTAGAGATGAGGTCTTGCTGCCCAGGTGGGTCTCAAACCCGCGGGCTCAGGCAATCCACTCACCTCAACCTCCCAAAGGTGCAGGATTACAGGCTGAGCCACCCAGCCCGGCTCTCAACTGGTTCTTATCTGTATGTACAACCAGTAAGCAGAAAGTACATAAAATACAGCTGTTAGGATTTTTCATTTTTTAGAATGTATGTGGTCTTGATGATTGCCAACTGAACCCAGACTGACTTGTAATCACATACTTCCACTTGAAATGTAAACATTAGCCTGAAAAACCAAGTAATAGGCCGGGCTCGGTGGCTCAGTCTGTAGTCCTGCGCTTTGGGAGGCCGAGGTGAGTGGATTGTCTGAGCCCGTGATTTGAGACCTGCCTGGGCAACTTGGTGAGACCTCATCTCTACAATAAATCAAAAATTAGCCAGGCGTGGTAGCGCACGCCTGTAATTCTGGCTACTTGGAAGGCTGAGGCGGAAAGACCACCAGAGCCCAGAAGGTCGAGGCTGTGGTGGCAGGGAGTCTGGGTGACAGAGTGAGACTCCAACTCAAAAAAAAAAACCAAAAAACCAAGTAACATTTCAAAGCACTACAGATTTACCTTGTTATTGTCTTTTTATTCTTTTAAATTCTAAATAAGTATATGATTTTTTTCTATTATTTAACAACTGTAAACCATTAACCATATTAAAAAAGAAAAAAAAAGAATCAACTTTTCATATTAATATAGGTGCTATTAACATTACTTCATTTAAGTATGACTTGTCTTTTTAAATTTTATTCAATACACCATAATAATTTTTCCTTAAAAAAAGGAGAGAGAAGCTGGATGTTAGGCCTTTGTCATATGCTGTTGGAAAAAAAAAGAGACAGGATCTTCTTCCCAGGCCGAAGTGCAGTAGCACTATCATAACTCACTGCAGCCTCCAATTCCAGGGTTCAAGAGATTCTCCCATCTCAGTTTCCAGAGTAGCCAAGACTACAGGTGTGTGCCACCATGCCTTGCTAATTTTTTAGAAACCAAGTTTCACTATGTTGCCCAGGCTGGTCTCAGACTCCTAGCTTCAAGCAATCCTCCCACCTCAGTCTCCAAAAGCGCTGGAATTACAGGTGTGAGTCACTGTGCCCAGCTTATTTTTCCATATTAATACTGATTTTGCAGCCATCATTTAAATGGCTGAATAAAATTTTATTAGTGTCTTGGCCATATTTACTTAATTGTATATGGTTAGGTTGTTTTAAAGTATTATAAAGTATGTTGTAATTAATATATTTATGCATAGTGTTTTCTCATTATTTTGCATTTCTTTTCCTTAGAATAAATTCTCATGTTTTTAAATACTTAACATTTCTAAGGCTCAATATAAAACTCCAAATTGCTTTCTAGGATTGTATAAAAGTGTTACTGTACCTTCACCAATGGATATTGATTTTATTTTATTTTTATTTTTTTATTTTTTGAGTTGGAGTCTCACTCTGTCACCCAGACTGGAGTGCAGTGGCCGCTCCCGGCCACCGCAGCCTCGACCTGCTGGGCTCCGGCGATCCTTCTGCCTCAGCCTTCCGAGTAGCCGGAATTACAGGCGCATGCTACCATGCCCGGCTGATTTTTTAATTTATTGTAGAGATGAGGTCTTGCCTGCCCAGGTCTCGAACCCACGGGCTCAGGCAATCCACTCACCTCAGCCTCCCAAAGGCACGGGATTACAGGCTGAGCCACCCAGCCCTGCTAGGATATTGATTTTATGCCTATATTTTACCAGGCTTTGTATTAACTGTGTAGTCTTTGATTCACATATTGAAATAAGATACTAATGAGCACTGCTTAATTCTGAACCACTAGGTGGAGCTAAAATTACAACCATACTTTAACAGTACCGATATTTCAACACAATTCCTGAATACTGTAAGGAGGTGATCTTTTAGTGGTAATTTTGAAGCATAAGAGGACAGAACTTTAGATTGAATTTTTTTTTTTGAGTCAGTCTCACTGTCGCCTAGGCTACAGTGCAGTGGCATGCTCACAGCCACTGCAGCCTCAACCTGCTGGACTCAGGTGATCCTTCCACTTCAGCATTCCAAGTAGCTGAAACTACAGGCATGCACCACCACACCTGGCTACTTTTTTGATT
>NW_007028791.1:271969-294408 GCF_000164805.1 Carlito syrichta | reverse complement strand
GGAGGCAGAAGGATCGCCGGAGCCCAGCAGGTCGAGGCTGCGGTGGCCGGGAGCAGCCACTGCACTCCAGTCTGGGTGACAGAGTGAGACTCCAACTCACACACACACAAAAAAAAAAGATGTATTTTTTAAATTTAATAAGGTATTCTCTTTTTTTTTTATCACAAGAACTACAGGAAATAGAGGATAATCTATAGGCCTATAGTCCAGAAATAATGACAGCTTTAGGAAGACCATTAAGCAAGTATTAACTCAATGCCCCCTCAACCTAAGAGTACACCATCTGCTGGTTACTTATGACTCAGGAATTCTAAAACAGAGCTCTGAATCCTGGATACAACTGATAGTCTACTACTTCTCACAACAAATGCCTTTCCTCTCTTTATCTCTCAACATCTGTCCATCACCCTTTTCTCAACACACAGACACACAAACACACACACAGTTCTTAGTACTCTGAAGGATGAAAATGAATTTGGAGATTCTAGTTCTATTTTCTTTTTCTTTTCTTTTCTTTTTTTTTTGAGTTGGAGTCTCACTCTGTCGCCCAGACTAGAGTGCAGTGGCCGCTCCTGGCCACCACAGCCTCGACCTGCTGGGCTCCGGCGATCCTTCCGCCTCAGCCTTCCCAGTAGCTGGAACTACAGGCATGCGCTACCACGCCTTTTGATTTATTGTAGAGATGAGGTCTTGCCAAGTTGCCCAGGCGGGTCTCGAACCCGCGGGCCCAGGCAATCCACTCATCTCGGCCTCCCAAAGCGCTGGGATTATAGGCTGAGCCACCGAGCCCGGCCTCTAGTTCTATTTTTTACTATATCTGACAAAGAATGAGTCAGAAAAATAAAGATATATCTAGAAATAACATTTTTCAGCCTAAGTTTTCTCTGTCTGGAACTGGTTTTACCTTCTGTCCCTCAGTAATCTTCTATTAATTTGTATAGCTCCAGGCCAAGGATGTATGAGTAAAGTATATATTCCTGATCCTTTGTCCCTGCCTCTCCAAGGCAATTAATGCAGTTTTTTCTCTTCACTATTCAAGTGCTTCTCCAACCTTCTTAGGCAGAGCTAGGTATGCAAAAGACGTGAAGAACTGGAGCCAGAGCTGCTACTCTCACAATTCAACTGACCATATTCACATACCCCATATCCTTTCTCTAGCAATCGCTGCTTAATTATATTCCCTTTATTTTTGGAACTCATTAGTTATAAGGTTCACTAGTGAATTAATAATTTTAAAGAAAACAAAAGTACTACCATAACTGGAATTAACAGAATGTGGTACTCTGAAATAATCTAATGTGACTTCTGTCAATATAAAAATATATTTTAAAATGCTTTTGATAAAAGAAAATATGAGAACACTTATCTTCCTTCTACTTCTTATACCTTTTGTTCTAAGAGTGCCCTGCGAAGGGAGACCCTTTGTTCAAGCTCCCGAAGCTCTCGATCATGTTGTGCCTCAGCTTGCATCTTGATTTTGCTCTGATATGCATTCAACAGCTCCAGTTCCTGCTGCAGCTGCATCTTCAAAACCTGGCACTCTGCTTCCTGTGCTTCATCCAAACGCAGCTGAGAGGGAAAGAAAACAGATATATCCTACTGTGAGCTATCTATTCAAGACCTATGGAAAGAAGGAGGAGTGACAGAAGACAAACTAGTCTTTTGTAGGCTACACAGTTGTTCTCTCTCATATATTGGAGTAAACAGCTCTGAAAAAGAAAGGCACAGTAACCAAAAATAGCATTATGAAGATAAAGCTATCATAAGCTATTTAGAAGATGCTTGAATAACATATTTTTCTTTTCTTTTCTTTTCTTTTTTGAGTTGGAGTCTCACTCTGTCACCCAGGGTGGAGTGCAGTGGCACGCTCACGGCCACCACAGCCTCGACCTGCTAGGCTCAGGCAATCCTTCTGTCTTAGCCTTCCAAGTAGCTGGAACTACAGGCGTGTACCGCCATACCCAGCTAATTTTTCTTGATTTATTGTAGAGATGAGATCTCACCAAGTTATCCAGGTTGGTCTCGAACCTCTGGGCTCAGGCAATCCTCTCACCTTGGCCTCCCAAAGTGCTGGGATTATAGGCGTGAATCACTGCGCCCAGACCATATTTTTCTTAAAAATTTAGACTCTGATTAGGTAATACAAAACTCTGAATCTATTCCTCCCTACTGTAAATAACTATAGAACAGAGAACAGCAAACTATAGCCTAAAGGCCAGATATGGGCCCCACCTATGTTGTTTTCCTTTTTATTGGAAGCCCACTATAGACAATGGTTTTTTTAATTTTGAAATGGTCACATTTTAAATGATTATGCAAGTACTCATATAATATCCTTAATTTTTCCTCTTGGGCAAAATAAATATATATTTAAATATATATATATTTTTAGACTTTATACACACACACACACACACACACACATACACACACTTTTTTTTTTTTTTAGTTAGAGTCTCACTCTATCACCCAGGTTGGAGTGCAGTGGCACGTTCACAGTCACTGCAGCTGCAACCTGCTGGGCTCAGGCAATTAAAATATTTGTTATCTGGCCCTTTAAGAAAATTTTTTCAAAGCTCATATATAGGAAATATTTTGTAATTGTGGCCAGGTACGGTGGCTCACACCTATAATCTCAGCACTTTGGGAGGCTTTGAGAGGATTGCCTGAGCCTGTGGGTTCGAGACCAGCCTGGGCAACTTAGCAAGACTTCATTTCTACAATAAATCAAAAAAACAAAAGAAAAGAAAATATTTTGTATTTGCATTCAAACATGACCATTTGGATTTCCAATATAGTACTACTTTTTGCCCACTGCTTACCAAAGTTGCTGCTCCCATCTCAATAAGCTGTTGGGATCCATACTGGCAGGGAGTCTATTTAGAACCTCATGTCTAAATGGATCATGAGAATTCTACATGCATCACGACATGTTCAAGCAATGTTAAAAGCAGAAAGAATATGAACCACCACCACTATTTCCCAAGTTGCAGGAAAGCTATCATTTGTAATTAGCATTTTAATAGCTGAGGTCTCATTATGTGGTAGAAGAAAAGGGGTACTACATTTGTTTTGTCTAAACAAAGCAAACTCACGGCTTGTGTGGAGAGCATTTCATTAATGCTGTGATCATATTGCTCAGCCAAGATGGCTAACTTCCGGGTCTGCTCCTCCTTGAGTCGTTTCAGAACAGCTTTGTGCTCACTCTTTGGTGTAGTCTCCAGCAGGTGATTTCTTAATGCTTTATACTGTCTGGTTTGGATTTTGCAGGTATCCTGAAACTGCTTTTTTATTTGGAGTTCTTTAGACTGAGAAGAAAAAAATAGATGTATATAAATTGTAACATATGGCATTTGGTATACATTATGCTTACATGAAAATAAAGGCTATTAGGAAAAAGGAAGAGGCAAATCAAAAAGGTCAGATCATAAGGTTACAGGTACTTTTGCACTTGGCTGTTAGGCAAAACCACTGATTGGATCCTATACATTTTTACAACAAAAACTCTCATTTAAAACATAAGAGTATGCCAGGCATGATGAATCATGCCTGTAATCCCAGCATTCTGGGAATGCAGAGGTGAGGGGACTGCTTGAGCCTAGGGGTTCGAGACCAGCCTGGGCAGTTGGCGAGACACCTTCCCTACAACAAAATAAAAAAGTTAGCCGGGCGTGGTGGCATGTGCCTATGGTTTCAGCTACTTGGAAAGCTGGGGCAGAAGTGTTACCTAAGCCCAACAACAGGTCGAGACTGTGGTGGCTATGAGCATTCCACTGCACTCCAGCCTGGGCGACAAAGTGAGACTCTGACTGAAAAAATAAATAAATGAACGAATAAACAAACGAACGAATAAGACATTAGAACACAAAGCCACTGGGTGCGGTGGTTCACGCCTATGATCCCAGCACTTTGGGAGGCCAAGGCAAGAGGACTGCCTGAGTCCAGGGTTGGAGACCAGCCTGGGCAACTTGGCGAGACCTCATCTCTACAATAAATTTAAAAAATTAGCTTGGTGTGGTGGCATGCGCCTGTAGTTTCAGTTACTTGGAAGGCTGAGGTGGAAGGATCGCATGATCCCAGCAGGTCAAGGCTTTGTGGTAGCCATGAGCATGCCACTGAGCTCTAGTCTGCGTGATAGAGTAAGACTCCAACTCAAAACAAACAAGAACATAAAGTCCATTATCACAGGGCTTCAAGCAATGCTTGTTATTTCACTAGTAAATTTAGTGATTTAAGTAATACTAAAATTAGCTTTGATTATTGGGTATTCAGAGAGAAAATTAACTTTTTCTTATGAATTAAGTATAGCATATATAAAAGCACTTCGTTGGCAAGACAGTATTTATCAGATCTCAAGGCAGAAAATAAAGCCAATTTATTCCGTGCCTTATCTGAAACATTTTGTTCCAGTTTGTTTTAATGACAATCTCAACTCCAATTACATAGTTTATGACCAAACTTGAGGCTGACTTGGAAGCCTCTTTTAGTAATTGATTGTTACTACAATTGTCTTTTTCTTAAGAGAATAAACTAAGTAGAAATATACTTAGCAATGTTTTTTTTTTAACACTTTTTATTTACTTATTTATTTATTTAAAATTTTTTATTTTTTTAATTTTTCAAGTCATAGTCTCACTCAGTTGCCCAGGCTGGAGTACAGTGGCATGCTCATGGCCACCACAGCCTTGACCTGCTGGGCTCAGGCAATCCTTCCGCCTCAGCTTTCCAAGTAGCTGGAACTACAGGCATGTGCCACCACGTCTGGCTAATTTTTAACACTTTAAAAAAAAAACTGTTTCAAGCAAAAACTTGAAAGTCTAAACTTTCAAAGGTCAACTGAATGTTAAGGGGGCAAGGGAGGGAAAAATCCTCTTCTTGGAGTGATAACAGACATAGAACTATGGTACATAAACATTTCTGAGATAAAAATAATTTGAGTTTAGAGACAAAAGACCTTTGGCTTAAGTATTTGGTTAATCACCAGGCTGGGTATTCTATGAATGCTGGTTTTTACTTTTAGCTATTATTTTATGTATGTATGTATTTATTTATATATTTTTTCCTTCACTGCTGGCACTGAACTCAAGTTTTAACAAGTTTTAATAAGATTAGATATGTTTCTATAAGATATACTGGTTAATCCTACAAGTGAGACAAGTAAAAACATATTCATTTACTACACTGTGGCAGAACCTATATCTGAAATTATTTTACTTTAATAATAATACTACCAGGTGTTGATTGCCTGACTCAGTTTGCGAAAAATGCATATATGACCAAATTTACGCACATATCCAGGAAAAAGATTGTCCCCCCAGTACAACATTAGATACATTTCTTTCTGTATTTTTCACTGAAGCACTCGGTCCTAGCAATAAGCTTTTATTCTGTGAGGGGTCAAGAAATGCCTACTTAGAAAGAGAAACTCTTGCTTTTTTTTTTTTTTTTTGAGTTGAAATCTCACTCTTTTGCCCAGGCTGGAATGCAGTGGTATGATCACAGCCACTGCAGCCTCAACCTGCTGAACTCAGGTGATCCTTCTGCTTCAGCCTTCCAAGAAGCTGGAACCACAGGCATGTGCCACCATACCTGGGTAACTTATTTATTTATTGTAGAGATGAGGTCTCGCCAAGTTTCTCAGCTGGTTGGTCTCGAATCCCTGGGCTCAGGCAAACTCTTGCCTTGACCTCCCAAAATGCTGGGATTACAGGCATGAGCCACTGCACCTGGCCTTAGTAGCACCATGTTTTTTTTTTTTGAGTTGGCCATAGTAGCACCATTTTTTTTTTTTTTGAGTTGGCACACTCAAGGCCACCCCAGCATCGACCTGCTGGGCTCCAGTGATACTTCCACCTCAGTCTTCCAAGTAGCTGGAACTACAGGCATGTGCCACCATGCCCAGCTAATTTTTTGATGATTGTACAGATGAGGTCTCGCCAAGTTGCCCAGGCTGGTGTCGCACCCTTGGGCTCAGGCAATCCTCTCACCCCGGCCTCCCAAAGTGCTGGGATTATGGGCGTGAGCCGCCGCTCCCAGCCTAACACTACTCTTATATATCATTCTTGGTTAAGGGTTTTCCAAGTGCTTCTAGACAAAAACAGAACAATGAAATTTAAATATTCTCTTCTGCCTCAGTAAAACAGCCTCCATTCTTTTAAAAACATTTATTTTCAAAGTGTTGTGCCAAGAAAACTGTAATCATTCCACATGGCAGCCTAATGAGAAAAAGGAAATCCTTGAAAACTTTTTCTTCAACAAGTTTAAGATTAATGCTAATACTAAGAATAAACTATATCCCTCAGTTTTTGACTCAAGTGAAAGCAAGATGAATTTAAGTTAGTTATTTCTGCTTATTTAATGCTGACAAAGCATCATCTGGATGGCAGCTGAAGAAAGAGCAGAGTAGGCAGTAGATTTTATCCAACCCATTCCACAGAAACAGTACACCTCCCCCCAATACAAGTCAACATACATAAAATGTTCAAACTGAAATCTCCACTTCCCCATTAAATATAGTTGATGTTGTATTCTAAATTCTGGCTCTGCTCCTTATGGAGAAGGTTGAAAGAAGCAACTATTACTTAGGTAAATAGAAATGGGATGACTTAGTGTTAAAATGTTCAAATTGACTAAGCATGTAAATAGGAGGAAATTGGTTACTTTTCTTTCATACTAACGGAAAACGTTGAGCTCATTTGTCATCAGAAGGAGATATTTTATTTAAAATCTGACTATGACAGTGAAAAATTATTTTCTCCTCACTTTTCATGTAGCATCTAAGAGAATCAGACTACTGTTTACAAGCTTTCAAACTGAAAAGGCTTTAATGACAGAAAACAGAAAGGAAGGGTTAAAAGTCAAACAACTATCTATCATCCAAGCCCTGGAGAAACACAGTCATATCAGATTTATGGTATGACTACAGAAAACTAACAAGCTTTCAGCTTGGTTTATTCTTGGGTGCTGCTGGCTTTAAAACCACAATTAATTTCACAGACATGTTTTTAAAATCTTTTGGTAGGAGATTATCTATTCTGTAGCCAAATGATTATATATTTCTCCACTGCAAAAAAAAAAAAAAAATCTGAAAAATCATTAAGAATTCCAATTTATCTAAATAGTGACTAACGTAGGTTATGTTGGTAGTCGGCACAACTACTCTAAATGATGTTAATTAGCTATTTTGAAGACACAGCAAATGAAAATTTTTTTTTTTGAGCTGGAATCTCACTTTGTCACCCTGGCTGGAGTGCAGTGGCACACTCACGGCTACCCCAGTATTGATCTGCTGGGTTATGGTGAGCCTTCCATCTCAGCCTTCCAAGTAGCCAGAACTACAGGCACGCGCTACCACACCCGGCTTGCAAATGAAATTTTACTCACCTTTACATAGAAAGGGTAACGCATCTTAATCTTAACACTGCGTTTTTTGATCAGGATAGCTTGTTTGAATGAAGTCGATGGGAACTGAGAATAACACTGAGTGTGTTGTAGTTTTTAGTTTTTGATACAGGCTACTTCTATTAATGAATGTTATTTTACTCTAGCACAGGTATTCAGAGTAAAATAAAAAAGTTTTATAGTTTAAATATCAAATAGTTTATAAAAAAGGACTGAGTGGGAGTGTGATTTAAAAAAGGAAACACTGTGGCACCTGGTCTTACTGGATATAAATAAAAGTTTAAAATGTACACACATGCACATATCAATTCAAGTAATATCACCAATAACAGATTATATAGTGAGTGGTTCTTGTTTATTAAAATTCATGTGACTTTAGACCTTCAAATATTTATTACAAGTTATAAAATTTTACAATTTCTTGGGATTGTTAACTCAGGTTTATTTTGGTGGAAGGGGATAAACCAGGTGGCTGGGGGAACAAGTGGAGAGAGGGAAACTTTACAATGCACTTGCATATTTTTAAAATTTTGTACAAATCGCATTTAGAGCAAATTAGGATTCTAAAACTGTATTACTTGGAATAACAGAAGCCAAGTGTTAGCAATGGACATTGGGGTACATTTAGAATAAGAATCTTCATTCTTGCTTTGGCCATTTTTTGGTACTCTGATGAGAAATACATAAGCTAAAGTATGCAGCAACAAGCACTCTATATTAAAAGTAGCCAAAGACAAAAAATCAGCCGGGCGTGGTAGCGCGCGCCTGTAATTCCGGCTACTCGGAATGCTGAGGCGGAAGGATCGCTGGAGCCCAGCAGGTCGAGGCTGCGGTGGCCGGGAGTGGCCACTGCACTCCAGTCTGGGCAACCGAGTGAGACTCCAACTCAAAAAATAAATAAATAAAAAATAAAAGTAGCCAAAGATGCTATAAAATGAAAAGAGTAAGGTTTACTCCATTTCTCTACAACTAGACATCTGTCTTACACGGATGCCTTTTGTCTCTTTTTCCCGTTGTTAAAAAGCTTAAGCTAAAGGTACCTTCAAACTCTTAGGCTGTTGTCTAACTTCCATGACATGTTTTCGTCTTAGTTCACGTTCTCTTCGCTTATTATATTCCAGCTGGTTAGTGAGCTCAGTTTGATGCTGCAATCTGATCAACTCACAGCGCATCTTCTGAATTGTGTTGAGGTGGCGGAACTCCAGTTCTTGCATGGATTCATGTTGTCGAAGTAGCATGGCATGCTCTAAGTCCTTCTGAGTTTGCCTTTTATTTAACTCCTAATCCATAACACAAAAGACAAGGGTATACATTTACTGTTGAACAATGCCAGAAAAAGAAATCCTAAGAAACAGAATAACCAGGAAACAGATGTGATTTGTCCTCTGATTCAATGATGGTTGCACAGTAAATATTAGGATTCTATGACTTTTACTTCTGTAAATGGGTGATTACCAGAACAAGTCTCCTTTTCATATTCATCTACTACTTATTCATGCTGTTTTACTGATGTAAGCTTAAGACATTATCAGGTCTATCTCAAGAGGTGTACTGTTCTCCTTTTGTTTCCTAATTTTATATTTGAAGAGGGCTCCTAAGTCATTCTTTGAATTTCATCACAGTATCAATTCTATTACATGCAGTGTACCCTGTTTAGTGTAGTGGTTAAGAACATGGACACTTGGCCGGGCTCGGTGGCTCAGCCTGTAATCCCAGCACTTTGAGAGGCCAAGACCAGTGGATTGCCTGAGACCATGGGTTCGAGGCCTGCCTGGGCAACTTGGCGAGACCTCGTCTCTACAATAAATCAAAAATTAGCTGGGCGTGGTAGCGCACACCTGTAGTTCTGGCTACTTGGAAGGCTGAGGTGGAAGTATCACCAGAGCCCAGCAGGGTGAGGCTGCGGTGGCCAGGAGTGTGCCACTGCACTCCAGTCTGGGTGACAGAATGAGATTTCAACTCAAAGAAAAAAAAAAGAACATGGACACTAGAGAGCTAGACTATCTGTATTTTATTTATCTATTTATTTATTTATGTTTTGAGTCAGGGTCTCACTCTGTCGGTCAGGCTGGAGTTTATCAGACTGGACTTGAACTCCTGGGCTCAAGAGATCCTCTCACTTCAGCCTCCCAAAGTGCTGCGATTATAAGTGTGAGTCGCAACACCAGGCCTGCCTATATTTTAAGTTCTGGCTCTACTACTTATGAGTAGTTAGTCCTTGGGTTAGTTGTTGAAACTCATTGTGCTTCAGTTTCATTACCTCCCAAATACAGATAATAACATAGCTATTACACAGATTTAATATGAAGAGGAAATAAGTTATTAAAAACAAGTACTCACACACACTCATATGTGTATGTGTGTGTGTGTGTGTGTGTGTGTGTGTGTGTGTGTGTGTGTGTGTGTGTGTATAAAGTCTAACTTAATCCCTTTGCCTCTGCAAACCCTCTCTCCTCAGAGGTCAACAGTTCTGTGGATATGCTTCTCAACTGTCCCATGTGTATTCTGATACATTTATATACAAAACATGTATTTTTAAAAAAACTGAACAACAGTATACATTATAGGCACATTAACTTGCTTTCTTCATGTAACAATAAAAGCACATCTATCTAGATCAGATCAGTAAAGATTTTTAAAGTTTCATTGTATGCTACTTCTTTGTGATAGCATAAATCTTTCAATCCTTCCTCTCTGGTTGGACATTTAAGGTGTTTCCATTTTTACTTTTATACACAAAGTTTCAATAAATATGTATGTATGTATGCTGCATCATATAATCATGCAATTATTTTCATAAGACAGGATTCTAAAAGTAGATTTGATGGGTTATAGCATAGGTGCATATTAAACTTAAAAGCTACTGTTAAATCATGCTCCAAAAGGGCAGTATCAATTTATACTCTTACCAACAGCAAACACTAACCCATCCTATGACTAGGACTGAATGTTATCAACCTTCAAAATTTTTCTTATCTAACTGATGCAACTGTTTGAATCTGAATGTATTATTACTGAATTTGCATAATTATGCCACATTTGAAGCTTATCTCCACCCAACTCTTAGAAATAAATTTGTCTGTGTTCACAGGTACCCTGATAATGAGAACAACTGTTTTTATTGGTATAATAATTTCTACAACATTTACTCAGTTAATAATTAAATGATTATTAAAATGCATTAAATGGCAATATATAACTCATGGCACTCATTTCAGATCAAAGAGGCAAAAATTGCCCATAATGTCCTTATATTTAACAATTAATATTTTGTTCATTCACAGATTATTTAATAATAAACTTTTATTATTTAATAATAAAATAAATAATTACTGAAGGCCTACTAGAGGCCAGACACTGGGAGATTTAGAGAACTGCACCAACTCTGTGATGTCATGCAACTTCCATTCTAGAGAAGAAGTCAGGACCCCTTCTACCCCACTGTTCTCCAAAAAAGTGTTTGCTCGTGTAAGAGAAAGAAATGCAAAGAACATTTAAAGAAGAGAGAAGAATTTGGTGGTCAACAAGGTCATTTTTGAGGAGGTGACATCTGAGTAAACACGTAAAGAAGGGAGAAAGCAATTCATGTGAATATCAGAGAAGAGTGATTCAGATAGAGGGAAGTAAATGTGCAAAGTCCCTGAGACTGGATGTGAAAAGATTCTCTTGATAAGTAATTTTTTGTTTGTTTGTTTTTTTGTTTGAGTTGGAGTCTCACTCTGTCGCCCAGACTGGAGTGCAGTGGCCGCTCCCGGGCACCGCAGCCTCGACCTGCTGGGCTCCGGCGATCCTTCCGCCTCAGTCTTCTGAGTAGCTGGAATTACAGGCGTGCGCTACCACGCCTGGCTAATTTTTTGATTTATTGTAGAGATGAGGTCTCGCCTGCCCAGGCGGGTCTCAAACCCGCAGGCTCAGGCAATCCACTCACCTCAGCCTCCCAAAGGCATGGGATTACAGGCCGAGCCACTGAGCCTGGCTGATAAGTAATTTTTTTATTTAAAAAATTTTTTTTGGCCAGGCTCGGTGGCTCGGCCTGTAATCCCAGCATTCTGGGAGGCTGAGGCAAGTGGATTGCCTGAGCCTGCAGGTTCGAGACCAACCCAGGCAACTTGGAGAGACCTTGTCTCTACAATAAATCAAACAATTAGCAGGGCGTGATATGAGGTCTTGCTATGTTGCCCAGGCTAATCTTAAATTCTTGGCTTCAAGTGATCCTCCTGCCTCAGCCTCACAAAGTACTAGGATTTATATGCATGAGTCACCATGCCTGGCCTTGATAAAGGACTTTAAATTTCACATCATTCAAACTTACCTCCCTGACAAGGTCCTGCTCCAAGTTATGACGCCCAAGTAACATCCTTCTCTTGAAGCGACGGCATTCCAGCTCTAGGTATTGTCTTTGACGTCGAAGAAGGTTAGCTTCTTCTTCTGCTTGGAAATGCTGTATATTTTCCTTCTGCTTTGAAAGCCACTCCTGTTTTTCTTTTTTGGGGGTGCTCTGGTTTTCATTCAGCTCCTAGCAACATAAAAGGCAACTCAGTTCAAAATACATAAAAATTAACCACATGAATATATCACTTTGAAACTAGTCAATTTAAATAAAAGTACTTAATTGTGTTTCCTCTCTAATGCACAAGTAGGGCAATGACCTAAAGAATACAAATAATGAGCCGGGCTCGGTGGCTCAGCCTGTAATCCCAGCACTTTGGGAGGCTGAGGTGAGTGGATTGCCTGAGCCTGCGGGTTCAAGACCCGCCTGGGCAACTTGGCAAGACCTCATCTCTACAATAAATAAAAAAATTAGCTGGGCATGGTAGCATGCGCCTGTAGTTCCAGCTACTTGGAAGGCTGAGGCAGAAGGATCACTGGAGCCCAGCAGGTCGAGGCTGCGGTGGCTGGGAGCGGCCACTGCACTCCAGTCTGGGCGACAGAGTGAGACTCCAACTCAAAAAAAAAAAGAATACAAATAATGTTTTCATCTTTCTTGAGTTACCCAGTAAATAGGAAAGGAAAAAGATATGTACACCAGAAAACATGCATAACTTTTAGCTTTACACAGCTACATTTCTGATGGTTCCTAGCTTCAAAGCACACAATGATTGGCTAATAAAGTAAAATACAGCCTTCTTTAAAACCTTCCCAAGAAGCTACAGAAGGCATGCTTTCAGGTAAAAATCATATGTGAGGGCTAAAACAGAATTAAACAACACCTCACTTTTTGGTTTTCTACATTCTTAATACTAAGTTTTTGGCAAAATTATAGATAGACTCAATATAAGAGAACTGGAAATTAAAGGAAAACCATGGGAAAGTAGATACTTAATTTATGAATGGTATTTAATTTTCAGCATTAATAACCACTAAACAAATCAAAGCTAACGATTGTCTACATTGTTTTAAATATCATCTCACAAACTGTTGTCTCAGTGAAAATGAATTTATGTCAGGCCAGATGAGAAAACTGACAACATACTCAGTGAGGCAAATACTAATTAATACCAGAATATTTTCAACCTAAAGAGCATCAACAATGTAGAGAATATAAATAAGCCACCTTTCCTAGGTGTAGAATAACTTAGAATAATTTTTCAGAGACTATTGAACCTCATTTAGTGGCCTTTCCCATGTTATTCATGAAAAAGATAAATTATTTACAACTTTACCCCATAAGATATCCAAACACATAAAAATAAAAAGCACACAAATTCATAGTTTTTTGTTTTTGGTTTTTTTTTGAGTCAGAGTCTCACTCTGTTGCCTAGGCTGGAGTGCAGGTACTATAGCCTCGACCTGCTGGGCTTAGGCGATCCTTCCGCCTCAGCCTTCCAAGTAGCTGGAACAACAGGCACATACCACCACACCTGGCTAATTTTTTTGTGTGTGATTTATTATAGAGACGAGGTCTCACCAAGTTGCCCAAACTGGTCTTGAACACCAGGGCTCAGGCAATCCTCTTGTCTCAACCTCCCAAAGTGCTGGGATTACAGGCTGAGCCACCATGCCTGGCCTAAATTAGTAGTTCTTAAGAGTTATGTGTAAGCACACTATGGGAAGAGACAGGAATAACACAGGCACATGCAGAGAAAATTACTTGGATATCTTTTTAAAAACCTTCTGCCAGTGAATTTTTCCAACAAGACCCTAATATGTCCCTTCCTCCTTACTGAGATTCATTCTTCTAAATAAACATCAATATACATACAGAAAATCTAGCTTCTGAAAGAAAATGAATTTATTAGTTTGATTACAAGTTATATTCCTATACAAGGTATCTAAACCAACTACCCATAAAGCTAAACTATCAGTACAGTGGAAAACAGAAGAGTACAACTGCATTCTGTTAGATATTTTATAGTTGGAAACTGTATTTATTATCTTTTCAAATCCAAAGTTCAAGTAAAAAGTTTGGCTTTAGTATTGTAGTCATGGGTATATACTACCTGTTACAACCATTGAGGTTGGAAAAAACTTGTCAGTGAAGCTCACTTGGAGGGTAATTAGCAAGTCTATGCCACCATTATGTACACAAGACTTAACGCATCTGATTATAAGGTAAATTCCTACACACAAAAAAAACATTAATATTAAAGAGCTCATATTTATTTTATCAAAATCAACTTATCATAGTGTGCTAATTGTATGAACTAAAAACTTCAATTGGCCTGTAAGAGGGATAAAAGACACATCTCTCTCTCTTATATATACATAAGAGGAAAAAAAAATATATATATATATATATTTTTTTTTTTTTTTTTTTTCCTCTTCTTTTTTGAGTTGGCATCTCACTCTGTTGCCCAGGCTAAAGTACAGTGGCACAAACCCACCTCACCTCAGTCTCAACCTCCTGGGCTCAAGTGATCTTTTCACTGAATATCTGGGACTACAGGTGCATGCCACTACACCTGGCTTATTTTTTATTTTTTTGTAAAAAGGAGGTTTTTCTAGGTTTCCCAGGTTGGTTTTGAACTCCAAGGCTCAAGCAATCTTCCCAACTTGGCCTTCCAAAGTGCTAAGATTATAGGTATAAGCCACAATGTCCAGCCCATTTTTCTATCCTGGCTACTATCCTAAATAATTATTTTCTTTCAGAGTTTTTTTTTGTTGTTTTTTTTTAAGTCAGGGTCTTACTCTGTCACCCAGGCTGAAGTGCAGTGGCACAATCACAGCTCACTGCAGTTTCAACCTCCCAGGGTCAAGAAGTCCTTCTGTCTCGGCCTTCTGAGCACCTGAGACTACAGGCACAGTGCCATGCCCAGCTAATTTTTTAATTTTTTGTAGATATGAGGTCTCAATATGTTGCCTAGGCTGGTCTCGAACTCTTGAGCTCAAGTAATCCTCCTGTCTCGGCTCACCAAAATGCTGGGATTACAGGCATGAGCCATGGCATATGGCTTCAGAAATTGCTTTTGAACAATTACAGCTTTCTTCAAAGTTAGACTAAATGTGCATTTTTTTAAAAGTTCAAAAAGCAGCACATAAAGAACAAATAAATATGAAACCATGTAGCTATAAAAAAATAATCAATGTGTTCCATTGTTTAAAAGTGTTAAGAAGATCATTGGCTTGAAAATTTTAATTACAGGCTCATGCCTGTAATCCCAACACTTTGGGAGGCCGAGGAAGAAGGATTGCTTGAGGCTGAGATCAGCCTGAGCAACATAGTGAGACCCTGTCTTTACAAAAAAAAATTTAAAAATCAGCTGGGCATGGTGGCATACTCCTGTAGTCCTAGCTACTCAGGAGGCAGAAGGATTGCTTGAGCCCAGGAATTGGAGGCTACAGTCCAGCCTGGGCAACAGAGTAAGACACTGTCTCTAAAAAAGAAAAAAAAAGTGATAAGAAAATATGCCTTTTATCCTCACACTATGTTAAAACTGGCATAAGAACAATTATAATCTTCTGAGCCAAAAGTAAGAAGTTAGTTTTAAAGTAAGAAATGTTGGTGAGGCCGGGCTCAGTGGCTCAGCCTGTAATCCCAGTGCTTTGGGAGGCCGAGGTGAGTGAATTGCCTGAGCCCGCGGGTTCGAGACCCGCCTGGGCAACTTGGCGAGACCTCATCTCTACAATAAATCAAAAATTAGCCGGGCGTGGTAGCGCGCACCTGTAGTTCCAGCTACTTGAAAGGCTGAGGCGGAAGGACCGCCGGAGCCCAGCAGGTCGAGGCTGCGGTGGCCGTGAGCGGCCACTGCACTCCAGTGTTGGGCAACTGAGACTCCAACTCAAAAAAAAAAAAGAAATGTTACAATTCAAATATTTCTTTTCTCGTAAGTCAGCTATTTAATAAGCACATGGGAAAGTAAGTATAAATAAAATAATTTATATATTTAATAAATGACTCTTTTTAGATCCTACTCAAATAGAAAACTGAGTCAGTTAAGGGTAACTAATTATAATCAATGTCTTCATTTAAAATGATATACATTTAATGGCCATAAACAACAACAAAAAATTTTATTCTAATGGTTCTATAAGTTGATCACCATTGAATATAATTAATAAGCAGATAACTGGCTTGAAAATTTTTATGAATTAAGTAACCTCTTTAAGCTGTTCTTTTCGAAGTTTATATTCTCTTTTCTGGGACTCCAAAAAGCTATTCAGTTCTTTCTTCTGTTGGGCCTGAATATGTTGTTGAAATTTTTTCTCTTCATTGGCCATCACTTTAGCCTATATGAAATTTTAAAAAATCAAATTAGTTAAGTAGATAATTCAAAGCAGCAGTTTAAAATCATATACATTACTAAGGAGACTTTTTTTTTAAAGAACAAAAAATCAGTAGAAGTATCACCAAAATAAAATATCGAACCATATTATTAACAAGTGTTACTTAGCATCCTTATCATTTGGACTTCACAAATCAATAAGAAATACATCTCTGAAATGTTGATCTCTTACAGGGTCAAAAATATTTCCAACTTTTCTTCCATTTAACAGTAGTATAACCTTCCCAGTCCTTCAATAAAATAAATACCATATCTTATTTCTGGTTATATATGTAACACATATTCACTGTAGAACATTTATAAAATACAGGAAAACAAAAAGAAGAAATATCTTACATGATTTTAGCACCCAGAGATAACCAATGTAAAATTCCGGTATATTCACTTTCTAATTTTTTCTATGAATATATATTTTTAAAATATATCTTAAATTTGTAATTTAAGTTTGTAATCATATTGCACATCTGTTCCATGAATTGGTTTCCTAAATATGTTAGTACTTACTTCTTCCCAGCTACTAAAAATACTACCTAAGGCCAGGCTCAGTGGCTCAGCCTGTAATCCCAGCACTTTGGGAGGCCGAGGCAAGTGGATTGCCTGAGACCAGCCCAGGCAACTTGGTGAGACCTTGTCTCTACAATAAAATAAAAAATAGCCGGGCATGGTAGCGTGTGTCTGTAGTTCCGGGCTACTCGGAAGGCTGAGGCGGAAAGATCACTGGAGCCCAGAAGGTAGACGCTGGGGTGGCCAGGAGCATGCATGCCACTGCATTCCAGCCTGGGTGAAAGAGTGAGACTCCAACTCAAAAAAAAAAAAAACTACTACCTAGTGCCCAAAAGGATTTTAAATACCTGCACATTGTTTCACCAAATTATTTCAAACTCAAATATTTACTTACATCATAAATTATTCTGCCAAATTCTCTACTACTGTGAGAGTGGTGCATACATTAGTTATAATAACTAATGCCTCAGTGCAAACTAGCTGGACATATTTTCCTATCATATGAATTTACTAAGAAGCCTACATTTGATTTGACAAACATGGCTATCAAAATAAAACAAAACTGATAGGACATGGAAAACTCTACACGAAAAGGTTTCATGTAAGAAGAATCCTAAAAAAATACATCTTTATCATATAGTAAAACAATGACAATTGTCAATAATTAAATGAGTTACATCTTAATCTGAATCTTTCATAATTTATATTCTCTGTATATATTGCAGTAATTTTCAATTTTCTGATATGAAAATGCTGCTACAAATTTAAGAAAGTTTTCCCAAAAAATACACAGAGAAGAGAATCATAAATGACATTTTTTTTTTTTTTTTTTTTTTGAGTCAGAGTCTCACTTCGTCACTCAGGCTGGAATACAGTGGCACATTCACGGCTACTGCCGTCTCAACCTGCTGGGCTCAGGATATCCTTCCACTTCAGCATTCCAAGTAGCTGGAACTACAGGTAAGTGCTACCATGCCCGGCTAATTTTTTTATTTATTGTAGAGACGACATCTTGCCATGTTGCCCAGGCTGGTCTCGAACCCTTGGGCTCAGGCAATCCTCTCGCCTCTACCTCCCCAAAGTGCTGGGATTACAGGCATAAGCCATTTGAGACCTAAATCACCTATTGATAGGAGATTTATCAAACTTCTCATTTAACCAGTATACCAAAAGCCTAGAATAACTGAATGACTTACCCACTCTGACACTATGAAGCTATCAAGTACCAGAAAATCCCATGTCTATTAATTCCCAGATCTAGTACTTTTTTTTTTTTTTTTTTAAATCAGGGTCTCACTCTGTCATCCAGGTTGGAGTGCAGTGGCAACAATTACAGCTTACTGCAGCCTTGACCTCCTATCTCAGCTTCTCGAGTAGTTGAAACTACAAATGCATACCACCACACCTGGTTAATTTTTTTTAGAGATGATGTTTCACTATGTTGCCTAGGCTGGTCTTGAACTCCTGGACTCGAGCAATCCTCTCGCCTCAGCCTCTCTGGAATTACAGGCATTAGCCATTGCACCCAGCTCCAGATCTAGCACTTGATACTAAAACACATCAATTTTTATATTAAAAAATATTGTTGGTTATCACAAAAAATTATAATGTGGACCACTCCAGTGAATAATTAGTTTTAAGATTTTTTTTTTTTTTGGTAGAGATGGGGTCTTGCTATGTTACCCAGGCTGGTCTTGAACTTCTGGCCTCAACAATTCTCCTACCTCGGCCTCCCATAGTGCTGGGATTACAGGCCTGAGCCACTACGCCCAGCCAAGACTGGTTTATTTTAAAAGATGTGCGCGCGCACACACAGTGAGAGTAAAAACACACAGGAGTAATTTTTTTTTTTTTAGTCTGAGGTCTCACTCTGTCACCCAGGCTAGAGTGTAGTAGTAATAATCACGGTTTACTACAGTCTCAAACTTCTGGGCTGAAGGGATCCACTCTCCTCAGCCTCCTGAGTAGCTGGGATTATGGGTGTATGTCACCATGCACAGCTAATTTTTTAATTTTTTTTGTAGAGATGAGGTCTCCCTATGTTGCCCAGGCTCAAACTCCTGGGCTCAAGCAATACTGCTGCCTTTGCCTCCCAAAGTTCTGGGATTACAGGCATAAACCACTGCACCCAGTCACGGAGCCATCTTTGTGAGTGATATGTCATCAATTTACAGAAAGTCTTATAAAAGTTATATAAATGCTTTTCTCTTTCCCCAATCAATTTACTTGGTTCCTGGGAACAGATACTCAACTACCACATTGGTTAAATCTGAGATGGTCACAAGCTAAAATAAGCAAATTAATAATACTGAATCAGCCACCTCTTTTTCCATAGCAGCCTGATGTTTTTTGATAAGTTTCTCCATTTCTGCAGCAAAATTGTTACGTTGAGTTTCAAGATCTTTGTCTAATCTGAGGCGGTGTTCATCCATTTCAGCCTTTAATTTATTTTCCAGAGTCATCAGTTGTTTTTGATGTTGGCGCCTCATTCGTTTATAGCCAGACATTTGTTCTCTAAGCTCAGAGTCCTGCTCATGTTCTTGCATTTGCCTTGTAACCTAAACATATAAACAATGGAAAAGAAGAAAATAAAGCAAAACATTTTTCTTTGAAAACAATTTCAGGCCATTCTACTATTAAGTAAATAGGTAATTAGCGTAAAATATCCCAATCTTAGCAGTTTCCAATTAAATTTCTAGCAAATCTTTTAAAAGGGCAGACAAGTTGGTTCTAATATTTATATGGGGATGTAAAGGACCTACAACAGCCAAAACAATCCTGAGAAAAAAAATAGTTGGAGGATATGCACTATAGTAATTAAGTCACTGTGGTATTAGCTTAAAGACAGGCTAAACAGATCAAGGGAACAGAAAAAAATCTAGAAATAGACTCACACATGTTTAATTGATTTTCAACTATAAAAGTCGATTTAATTCTGAGGTAACAAATCCTGCTGAAACAACTGGTTTTCTATATGGAAAGAAATAAACCTTGACCCTCTCGGTCATTCACTACATATACAAAAATTAATTTGACAAGAATCATTTGACTGAAATGTAAAACCCAGAAACATAAAACAGAAGAAAACAGACTATCTTCATGACCTTGGGGTAGGCAAATAATTCTTGGGAAGGATACACAAAACACTGATCATGAAGAAAAAAGATACATAAATTGAATTTTTAAATTGAGGCAAAATTCACATAACATAAACTTAGTCATTTTAAAGTGAACAATTCAATGTTATTTAGTACATTCATCATATCATGTGACTACCACCTTTAACTAGTTACAAACATGTATATCAGCTCAGAAGAAAACCCTATCTATACCTCTTAAGCAGTTGCTCCCCAATCTCCCCTCCTAGTAACTATCCTTCTAGTTTTTGTTGTTGTTGTTGTTTTGGGTTGAGAAAGCAGGAGATTATTAAGAAGACAGAAAAGCTCCCACAGTAGAAGAAGACCCAAAAGAGGGTTGTCTGTTGTAAACTATAGATTTACCTATTCTAGATATTTCATATAAATAATGTCATATAATATGAGTTTTTTGTGTCTCATTTCTCTCACTCGGCATATTTTCAAGGTTTATCCATGTTGCAGGATGTAGCAGTATTTCATTCCTTTTTATAGCCAAATAAAACTCCAACATACATACACACACACACACACACACACACCATAATTTGTTTATCCATTCATCCACTGATGGACATTTGTGTTGTTTCTACCTTTTGGCTATTGTGACTAGTGCTGCTATGAACATGTGTGTACATACACTTATCTGAGTACCTATTTTCATTCTTTTAAAAAATTATTATTAGTGTTAGTTTTGGTTGACAAATCACAATTGTACATATTTTGATGGCGTACAATGTGATATGTTGATATATGTATGCAATGTGGGATGATTAAATCAACTAATATAATATACATTACCTTCTTTTTATATCATTTTTTATGGCAAGACATTTGAAATTTAAGTTTAGACTTTGAAATATGCATTATTGTTGACTATAGTCACCCTGCAATGCAAAAGATCTCAAAACCAATTACTCTTCTCTCTGAAACTATACACTTTGATTAGTGTAATTTGTAGTTACCCATTCCTCTTCATTCTCACCACCCCCAATTCCTGGTTAACCTTCATTCTGCTTTCTATCTCTATTCTATGAGTTTAACTCTTTTAGATTCCACATGTAAGTGAGATCATATGGTGTTGGTCTTTGTGTGCCTGTCTTATTTCACTTAGCATAATATTCTTCAGATTAATCCATACAGTCACAAATGAAAGGATTTCTCCACTTCTTAAAGCTGAATAGTATATATACCACATTTTTTAATCCACTCCCCCAGTGAAGGACACTAAGGTTGATTCCATGTCTTGGCTATTGAGAATAATGCTGCAATAAACATGAGAGCAGATATCCCTTTGACATCCATAATGCCTGTACTAATTTACACTTCCACCAACAACATACAAGAGTTCCTTTTTCTCTGCATCTTTGTCAACACTTGTTATCTTTCATCTTCTTGATAATGTTTTCAATTCTTTTGAATACATATCTAGAAGTAAAACTGCTGGGTCATGTGGTAATTCCATGCTTAACTTTTTGAGGAATCACTGACTGTTTCCCACTGTGACTAAACTATTTACATTCTATCAGCAATGCACAATAGTTACAATTTCTCCATATGCTCCCCAACACTTCTTACTTTCTATTTTGCTTTTGTTTTTGTCAATTGTAGCCATCTTAGTGGGTGTTAAATAATGCCTCACTGTGGTTTTTCCCTAATAACTAATGATGTTGAGCATCTTGTGCTTATTGTCCACCTACCTAGCTTCTTTGGAGAAATCTATCCTTTGCCCCTTTAATTGGTTTTTTATACTGGATTATTTTTCTAATTATTTTATTGTGGTAAAATACACATAACATAAAATTTGCCATCTGAACTATTTGTAAGTGTACAATTCAGTGGTATTAAGCATATTCATATTGTTGTACAACCATCACTACCATTCCTCTCCAGAATTCTTTTCATTTTGCAAAACTGAAACTCTATATCCATTAAACAATAATTCTCCATTCCCCACTCCTCCCAGCCCTGGCAACCACCACAACTGTAAAACCACTTTCTATCTTTATGAATTTCACTAAGCTAAGTATCTCATGAGTGGAATCACACAGTATTTCTTTCTATGTTTGGCTTATTTCACTTAGCATAGTGTCCTCAAAGTTCTTCCATGTTGTAGCATACTGCAGCATTTCATTACTTTTAAAAACTTATTTATTTGGAATTCTGTTAAAGATTTATATTTCTTTTTTAAATAATTATATATACACCTTATTTTAAAATTGTGGGGTGCAGTTAAGGGTTAGAACTTAATTATTTTTAGAGGTGAGCTCAGCTAAGTTGCTCAGGCTGGTCTTGAACTCCTGACCTCAAGCAATCCTCCCACCTTGGCCTCCCAAAGTGCTGGGATTACAGGCACGAGCCACTGCACCTGGTCTACACTTCATTAATTTTTTTTTTGACTTGGAGTCTCATTCTATGGCCCAGGCTGGAGTGCAGTGGCATGCTCACGGGCACCCCAGCATCAACCTGCTGGGCTCCTGTGATCCTTCCACGTCAGTCTTCCAAGTAGCTGGAACTACAGGCGAGCTCTATGGCCCCTAAATAGTATTTTATTTTATTGTAGAGAGGAGGTCTTGCCGAGTTGCCTGGGTTGGTCTCTAAACTCATGGGCTCAGCCTCCCAAAGTGCTGGGATTATAGACTGAGCCACCAACCCCAGCCTTTTTTTTTTTTTTTTT